>NC_141879.1:22439242-22742272 GCF_056163025.1 Triticum urartu
TACAGGCAAGAACCCTTTTCTTTGCCTGATCCATTTTTGAACTTCTTCAAAACTTTGTCAAGGTATGTGCTTTGTGAAAGTCCAATTAAGCGTCTTGATCTATCTCTATAGATCTTGATGCCCAATATGTAAGCAGCTTCACCGAGGTCCTTCATTGAGAAACTCTTATTCAAGTATCCTTTTATGCTATCCAGAAATTCTATATCATTTCCAATCAACAATATGTCATACACATATAATATTAGTAATGCTACAGAGCTCCCACTCACTTTCTTGTAAATACAAGCTTCTCCAAAAGTCTATATAAAACCATATGCTTTGATCACACTATCAAAGCGTTTATTCTAACTCTGAGAAGGTTGCACCAGTCCATAAATGGATCGCTGGAGCTTGCACACTTTGTTAGTACCTTTTGGATCGATAAAACTTCAGGTTGCATCATATATCTTCTTCCAGAAATCCATTCAGGAATGCAGTCTTTACATCCATTTGCCAAAGTTCATAATCATAAAATGCGGCAATAGCTAACATGATTCAGACGGACTTAAGCATCGCTACGGGTGAGAAGGTCTCATCATAGTTAACTCCTTGAACTTGTCGAAAACCTATCGCAACAAGTCGAGCTTTGTAGATAGTAACATTACCATCAGCGTCTGTCTTCTTCTTGAAGATCCATTTATTCTCGATGGCTTGCCGATCATTGGGAAAGTCAACCAAAGTCCACACTTTGTTCTCATACATGGATCCCATCTCAGATTTCATGGCCTCAAGCCATTTTGCGGAATTTGGGCTCATCATCGCTTCCTCATAGTTCGTAGGTTCGTCATGGTCTAGCAACATGACCTCCAGAATAGGATTACCGTACCACTCTGGTGCGGATCTTACTCTGGTTGACCTATGAGGTTCGGTAGTAATTGATCTGAAGTTTCATGATCATCATTAGCTTCCTCACAAATTGATGTAGGTGTCACAGGAACCGGTTTCCGTGACGAACTACTTTCCAATAAGGGAGCATGCACATTTACCTCATCAAGTTCTACTTTCCTCCCACTCACTTCTTTCGAGAGAAACTCCTACTCTAGAAAGGATCCATTCTTAGCAACGAATGTCTTGCCTTCGGATCTGTGATAGAACGTGTACCCAACAATTTCCTTTGGGTATCCTATGAAGACACATTTCTCTGATTTGGGTTTGAGCTTATCAGGTTGAAGCTTTTTCACATAAGCATCGCAGCCCCAAACTTTAAGAAATGACAACTTTGGTTTCTTGCCAAACCATAGTTCATAAGGCGTCGTCTCAACGGATTTTGATGGTGCCCTATTTAACGTGAATGCAGCCGTCCCTAAAGCATAACCCCAAAACGGTAGCGGTAAATCAGTAAGAGACATCATAGATCGCACCATATCTAGTAAAGTACGATTACGACATTCGGACACACCATTATGCTGTGGTGTTCCAGGTGGCGTGAGTTGCCAAACTATTCCGCATTGTTTCAAATGTAGACCAAACTCGTAACTCAAATACTCTCCTCCACGATCAGATCGTAGAAATTTTATTTTCTTGTTACGATGATTTTCCACTTCACTGTGAAATTCTTTGAACTATTCAAATGTTTTAGACTTATGTTTCATTAAGTAGATATACCCACATCTGCTCAAATCATCTGTGAAGGTGAGAAAATAATGATACCCACCGCAAGCCTCAATATTCATTGGACCACATACATCAGTATGTATGATTTCCAACAAATCTGTTGCTCGCTCCATTGTTCCGGAGAACAGCGTTTTAGTCATCTTGCCCATTAGGCATGGTTCGCAAGTACCAAGTGATTCATAATCAAGTGATTCCAAAAGTCCAGCAGTATGGAGTTTCTTCATGCGCTTTACACCAAGATGACCTAAACGGCAGTGCCACAAATAAGTTGCACTATCATTATCAACTCTGCATCTTTTGGCTTCAACATTATGAATATGTGTATCACTACTATCGAGATTCAACAAAAATAGACCACTCTTCATGGGTGCATGACCATAAAAGATATTACTCATATAAATAGAACAACCATTATTCTCAGATTTAAATGAATAACCGTCTCGCATCAAACAAGATCCAGATATAATGTTCATGCTTAACGCTGGCACCAAATAACAATTATTGAGGTCTAAAACTAATCCCGAAGGTAGATGTAGAGGTAGCGTGCCGACGACGATCACATCGACTTTGGAACCATTTCCCACGCGCATCGTCACCTCGTCCTTAGCCAGTCTTCGCTTAATCCGTAGTCCCTGTTTCGAGTTGCAAATATTAGCAACAGAACCAGTATTAAATACCCAGGTGCTACTGCGAGCTCTGGTAAGGTACACATCAATAACATGTATATCACATATACCTTTGTTCACCTTGCCATCCTTCTTATCCGCCAAATACTTGGGGCAGTTCTGCTTCTAGTGACCAGTCTGTTTGCAGTAGAAGCACTCAGTCTCAGGCTTAGGTCCAGACTTGGGTTTCTTCTCCTGAGCATCAACTTGTTTGCTGTTCTTCTTGAAGTTCCCCTTCTTCTTCCCTTTACCCTTTTTCTTGAAACTGGTGGTCTTGTTGACCATCAACACTTGATGCTCCTTCTTGATTTCTACCTCCGCTGCCTTTAGCATTGCGAAGAGCTCGGGAATTGTCTTATTCATCCCTTGCATATTATAGTTCATCACGAAGCTCTTGTAGCTTGGTGGCAGTGATTGAAGAACTCTGTCAATGACACTATCAACAGGAATATTAACTCCCAGTTGAGTCAAGTGATTATGATACCCAGACATTTTGAGTATATGTTCACTGACAGAACTATTCTCCTCCATTTTGCAGTTATATAACTTATTGGAGACTTCATATCTCTCAATCCGGGCATTTGCTTGAAATATTGACTTCAACTCCTGGAACATCTCATATGCTCCATGACGTTCAAAACGTCGTTGAAGTCCTGGTTCTAAGCCGTAAAGCATGGCACGCTGAACTATCGAGTAGTCATCAGCTTTACTCTGTCAGGCGTTCATAACGTCATCAGCAGCATCTGCAGTAGGCCTGGCACCCAGCGGTGCTTCCAGAACGTAATTCTTCTGTGCAGCAATGAGGATAATCCTCAAGTTACGGACCCAATCCGTGTAATTGCTACCATCATCTTTCAACTTTGCTTTCTCAAGGAACACATTAAAATTCAACGGAACAACAGTACGGGCCATCTATCTACAATAACATAGACAAGCAAAATACTATCAGGTACTAAGTTCATGATAAATTTAAGTTCAGTTAATCATATTACTTAAGAACTCCCACTTAGATAGACATCCCTCTAATCATCTAAGTGATCACGTGGTCCATATCAACAAAACCATGTTCGATCATCACGTGAGATGGAGCAGTTTTCAATGGTGAAGATCACTATGTTGATCATATCTACTATATGATTCACGCTCGACCTTTCGGCCTCAGTGTTCCGAGGCCATATCTGCATATGCTAGGCTCGTCAAGTTTAACCTGAGTATTCTGCATGTGCAAAACTGGCTTGCACCCGTTGTAGATGAACATAGAGCTTATCACACCCGATCAACACGTGGTGTCTCGGCACGACAAACTTTGGCAACAGTGCATACTCAGGGAGAACACTTTTATCTTGGAATTTAGTGAGAGATCATCTTATAATGCTACCGTCAATCAAAGCAAAATAAGATGCATAAAAGATAAACATCACATGCAATCAATATAAGTGATATGATATGGCCATCACCATCTTGTGCTTGTGATATCCATCTCCGAAGCACCGTCATGATCACCATTGTCACCGGAGCGACACCTTGACCTCCATGTAGCATCGTTGTCGTCTCGCCAACTATTGCTTCTACGACTATCGCTACCGCTACCGCTTAGTGATAAAGTAAAGCAATTACATGGCGATTGCATTGCATACAATAAAGCGACAACTATATGGCTGCTGCCAGTTGCCGATAACTCGGTTACAAAACATGATCATCTCATACAATATAGCATCATGCCTTGACCATATCACATCACAACATGCCCTGCAAAAATAAGTTAGACGTCCTCTACTTTGTTGTTGCAAGTTTTACGTGGCTGCTACGGGCTTAGCAAGAACCATTCTTACCTACGCATCAAAACCACAACGATAGTTCGTCAAGTTACTCATGTTCAACCAAAGTTGTAGAAACTGACACCCGCCAGCCACATGTGTGCAAAGCACGTCGGTAGAACCAGTCTCGCGTAAGCGTACGCGTAATGTCGGTCCGGGCCGCTTCATCCAACAATACCGCCAAACCAAAGTATGACATGCTGGTAAGCAGTATGACTTGTATGGCCCACAACTAACTTGTGTTCTACTCGTGCATATAACATCTACGCAATAACCTGGCTCGGATGCCACTGTTGGGGAACGTAGTAATTTCAAAAAAATTCCTACGCACACTCAGGATCATGGTGATGCATAGCAACGAGAGGGGAGAGTGTGTCCACGTAGCCTCGCAGACCGAAAGCGGAAGCGTTAGCACAACGCGGTTGATGTAGTCGTACGTCTTCACGATCCGACCGATCCAAGTACCGAACGTACGACATCTCCGAGTTCAGCACACGTTCAGCTCAATGACGTCCCGCGAACTCCGATCCAGCAGAGCTTCACGGTAGAGTTCTGCCAGCACGACGGCGTGATGACGGTGATGATATTGCTACCGAGGCAGGGCTTCGCCTAAGCACTGCTACGATATAACCGAGGTGGAATATGATGGAGGGGGGCATGGCACACGGCTGGAATAGATCAACAGATCAAGTTCTGCATTCTAGGGTGCCCCCTGCCCCCGTATATAAAGGAGCAAGGGGGGGAGGTGGCAGCCAGGAGGAGGGCGCACCAGGGGGGGGGAGTCCTACTCCCACCGGGAGTAGGACTCCTCCTTTTCCTTGTTGGAGTAGGAGAGGGAAGGAAGGGAGAGATGAGGAGAAGGAAAAAGGGGGGGGGGGCGCCGTCCCCCTCCTTGTCCAATTCGGACTAGAGGGGGAGGGGGCGCGCGGCTGCCCTGGCCGCCCCTCCTATTCTCCCACTAAGGCCCATGAGGCCCAATTAACTCCCCGCGGGGTTCCGGTAACCCCCCGGAACTCCGGTTTTTATCCGAAACCACTCGGAACACTTCCGATGTCCGAATATAGTCGTCCAATATATCGATCTTTACGTATCGACCATTTCGAGACTCCTCGTCATGTCTGTGATCATATCTGGGACTCCAAACTACCTTCGGTACATCAAAACACAAAAACTCATAATACCGATCGTCACCAAACTTTAAGCGTGCGGACCCTACGGGTTCGAGAACTATGTAGACATGATCGAGACATGTCCCCAGTCAATAACCAATAGCGGAACCTGGATGCTCATATTGGCTCCTACATATTCTACAAAGATCTTTATCGGTCAACCGCATAACAACATATGTTGTTCCCTTTGTCATCGGTATGTTACTTGCCCGAGATTCGATCGTGGTATCTCAATACCTAGTTCAATCTCATTACCGACAAGTCCCTTTACTCGTTCCGTAATGCATCATCCCGCAACTAACTCATTAGTCACATTGCTTGCAAGGCTTATAGTGATGTGCATTACCGAGAGGGCCCAGAGATACCTCTCCGACAATCGGAGTGACAAATCCTAATCTCGAAATACGCCAACTCAACAAGTACCTTCAGAGACACCTGTAGAGCACATTTATAATCACCCAGTTATGTTGTGACGTTTGGTAGCACACAAAGTGTTCCTCCGGTAAACGGGAGTTGCATAATCTCATAGTCATAGGAACATGTATAAGTCATGAAGAAAGCAATAGCAACATACTAAACGATCAAGTGCTAAGCTAACGGAATGGGTCAAGTCAATCACATCATTCTCCTAATGATGTGATCTCGTTAATCAAATGACAACTCATGTCTATGGCTAGGAAACATAACCATCTTTGATCAACGAGCTAGTCAAGTAGAGGCATACTAGGGACAATCTGTTTGTCTATGTATTCAAACATGTATTATGTTTTCGGTTAATACAATTCTAGCATGAATAATGAAAATTTATCATGATATAAGGAAATAAATAATAACTTTATTATTGTCTCTAGAGCATATTTCCTTCATTCGTCTGTCCTAGTTTAGCGCACTCCTCTCAATTAGTGGTTTTTTGGACTATGGATAATTGACCCCAACTTTTTTCAGCATCCTGATACGGACACATGAGGCATCCATGCCAGGCTTGAACGACTTCCGACATCGTTTGCATGTTGCGACACGTCCGACCATTTATGGGTCCTTTTTCACCAAGAAAAGTCCAAAAAAGGTTTATTTTTCTTCGAAAACTCAAACAACTTGGCATGGTACCTAGAATTGGCTATATAAGCTCATGGAATAAATTTGGGTCATGTGATGGATGCCTAAAAAAATGGTCTCAAACGGACCCTTCTCACCTACCCGGACACTCCCCATTGAATATGGTCTATTTTTTGACATGCATGAAATGATCTAACTTTTGTCAGCAGGTGGGCGTGCCCATGGTAGGCATCCATGTCATGTTTGAACGAATTCCTACACTGTATGCAATTCATCACGTCTGACCATTTATTGACCATTTTTTCACCGAGAAAACTCTGGAAAGTACAAAAATTGTCGAAAACTCAAACAACTTGGCATGGCGCTTTGAATCGATCATACAAGGCCATGAAATAACCAGACTCTCAAATGCGCCGTTTTCGCCTACTCGAACTCCCTCTATTGAACATGGTTATTTTTGGACATGCATGAATAGACCCGAACTTTTGCAAGCAGGTGGGAATGGATATGGTAGGCATCTATGCCATGTTTGAACGAATTCCGACACCGTGTGAAAGTTGCATCACGTCTGGCCATTTTTCATCGAGAAAACTTTAGAAAATGCAAGAATTGTCAAAAACTGAAACAGCTTGGCATGGTTCCTTGAATTGGCCATACAAGACCAAGAAAAAATTGGAGCCATTTTAGGGGATGTCAAGAAGCGAAGTGCTCCCAAACATACCTTTCTCGCCTACCCAAACACCCTCGGTTGAACACGGTATATTTTTTGACATGTATGAAATGAACCCAACTTTTGAAAGAAGGTGGGCACACCCTCGGTTGAAGTTGGGGCCAATTCAAGGATGTCGAGAAACAACGAGCTCTCAAACAGAGCCTTCTGCCTTACCCGCACACCCTACGTTGAACATGGTTTAGTTTTGGAAATTCTTGAGCCCAACTTCTAGAAATAGGTAGGCATGTCCATGGTAGGCATCCATGCCAGGTTTACACAATTTCCGACACCATATGGAAGCTACAAAACGTCTAACCATTTATCAGTCTTTTTTGACCAACAAAACTCTAGTAAATGCAAAATTTGTTGAAAAATAAAACAACTTGCCATGATGCCTTGAATTGTTCATACAAGCCAATAAAAAAATTAGGTTCATTTGACGGATGTTGAGAAACAACATGCTATCAAATGGAGCCTTCTGGCCTACCCGGACAACCTATGTTGCATATGTTGTTTTTTGGGACATTCTTGAAATGACCACAACTTTTGCTAGCAGGTGGGCCTGCCTATAGTAAGCATCTAAGCTAAGTTTGGAAAATATATTTAAAATCATAATTTAGGTAGGTACTTAAAACTGTTTTTCAAGTTTTTAACATAACTAATAAATAATAAGGGACAAGAATGAAAATTGTAAAGGCTTTTTAAAAAACATTTAATAAATATTTGAAGGAAAAATAATTTAAAATCATAATTTAATCACATGGTCCGATCTGGTCAACAACATAACCGTGTCAGTTCACAACGCACCCTCGGTCGGCAGTGGCTACGAGCTTGTATAATAAAGAACATAAGGAAGCAAGCACATGTATACCATACTTGAAGCTAATATTATGGTGAATACAGAATACATGTGATATGAGAGTATGAAGCCTATGATTTTGGAGATGGGAATGAGTAAATATTTAGGTCATTGGAAACATGTTATACTGACCAATGAAGCATGTTAATTTTGAGTTGATGTGGAGGCAAAATTTGAGCGTAGTTTTGGTGCACTGCAAATGAATAGAGACGAAATTTTTTGGTGTCCTTTTTGTTGCACAGGAAGTAAACTTTGGTAACATTGGATACAAATTTCGCTATAAAATCTTGAATTAGTTTTCTAAGATTTATATTGCTTCCTTAAATCAGTGATTTGTTTCCGAACTCACGTGATCTATGGGCAGTTATTAGTTTCCACCAATCACATAAGGAAGAAGCTTTGCTGACGGACGTTCTATGCCTTCCAATCGGATTTGTGTGTCAGTTTCTACAAATCGAATGATGACGAAGTGGTCTGATCTGATCCCTAGCGTTTCCCTTTTTTTAGCGTCACATCTGCCGCGTAAACAAGAAGAATCAAATGTTGTAGGTAGCGCAGCAGCCTAAGGTGTCCTAGTTGGTTCTGCCAGAGGATTGATACTGAGATGTAGCGAGTTCGAATCTCACTAGCCAAGGATGCAAGAATGTTAATGAAAATATTAATGGGCGAGCCCAGGACACGAGAATGTTAAGGAAAATATTACATACAAAAATGGACACAATATGCGAAATGTCCATACTACCCTTTATACGTTTTAGAGAGGGGTTGTACCGAAGCGGGATTCATGTATTCATTTTTTTTTTTTAGGTTCAGTTGTCTATTTATTTCGGAGTTCACATTTTGTTCGAATTTCATTGTATAGTTGGTGAGCATACAATGTGAAGCTGCAACATCTGCACTACTGCTAGTTCAAAAAGAATCTAGGAAGGTACTGAAGTTGTTGTGGTATCTTACGAGAATTGAGATGGACCAAGCGAAAAATGGTTATAAAGCTTCAGAAGCACATCAGAGGTACCCTAGTGTGCCACCAGGTTGAGGGCCATACTTGTGCCACAGGAATTAGTAGGACGCACCGGAGTGCATTCAACATGTATCAATTCCCATATGGCCATCATATATAAGACATTCCTACAAGATAATCAGCCCTAGCATAAGTAGTAGTATAACAGAACATTTTTCCCTCAATCAATGTTGGTGCCTCTCTTTGTCCTAAACCACTATATATCTATAATTTGGATTAGGAGGCATCAAGGAAAAACAATATGGATTGTCCATTCGTGAAGATCCACCGAATTTCGAACCTGCACAATGTGTGGGACCATGCCCAACTGACTTTTGACCAGATGCTGCCTGACCACCACCACACCAGACTGGTGACCATCGGGCAGAAATCACGCTGTGCCAAGGTGTGCATACACCTCGTAGCTGGCAAGCCTGGCAACGTTGAAGAGCTCGTCCTGCTGGCACACCATGCTGAAGGGTGCTAGTGCATGCTGTAGGGGGGCCGGTGCATGTCGGAGTAGTCATACGCAATGTGCTTCAGCTGCAGGCACTATCAGCCGTGCGGAGGCGGTTGGTGAGTAAGACGTCATAGTAGTGCTGGAGGAGCCTGTCGTCTTCGGCGACAAACTGACAACAACGGTGTATGAGTGACAATACTGCATCGTACGGTGGCGAAGTTGTAACGTGTTGATTATTTTGAAGCCGACTTTAGTTGCACAACACTAATAAAATTGTTTCCCCACAATTCGCGTTAGACAAAGAAGCAACACTCATAATCATAGTCCATTCAAAGTCTTTGCAACTTTCGCACCAATGATTAGTTGTAGAGAGTTTGAATGAACAGAAATGTAAATTACCAAGACTGTGTATGCCTTATTAGTAATATTTCGAAGAGCATTTAGTGTTGAGTCTTCAACCATGTATGTGGAAAATAACTTCAGGCTCCTGCCCATTCTCGATCTCCTCGACCCAATGCACCCACCCCTCGGTCGCCCCCGCCTAGGGAGACGTGAGGGCGGCTCTCCCACCCGCAACCGCCGCCGCCATCCCGCCATCCCCACCCGCCACCGCCGGACGAAGCCCGTGTGCCTGACGGCAGAGACATGGCCCATCTCTCACGGCTTCCCCTTGCTCTGTGGGCGACATGACCCGATGGCGGCTGGCGGCGTCCTGGTCCGATGCACATCTTGGTGTATGGCGGCGGGATTCGGCGAGTGGTGGTCGGCGGTGGAGGTCAAGGTTCGTCTTGTGGCGGTGTTCTCCGGCCAAATCGGGGAGATTCGGTGCTTGCGGCCATGGCCAGGATGGGGTTGCTAGCCTCAGCCAGATCTGGCCGTGGCTAGTGGCTGGATGTGTCCGTGATGTCCATTGGTTGGCCACCAGCCATGGTCACCGGGTTGCGGATGGTGAGGTAGCGGGTGCGGCACGTCGGCAACTGGGCGGATATTGACGGGTTCTTCTGATCACGCTGGGATCAAACCCTTGTGTCGGTTCGTGGCACCGCAGGCAACTCCGGGGGAAACCCTAGTTCTCAGTAGGATCGAGCAATGGCGGTGCTTTTGAGTCGTAGTCCCTCTTGAGGGCATCATTTCTGGAGTCTGCTCCGGTCGAACGGACCAACGACGCCGGCGGCGCACGGCCTGGTGGTGCGACTGTCGATGAAAATCATGCCGACTATGGTCATGGCAGACGATGTCGGCGTCTCCAATGGTGTTTCCTTTTTGAGGCATCGTCATTGCAGTTTGCGTCATCATGCTCGAGATGCTCCTTGGGGAAACCCTAGATCCGGGTCTCCAGGATCGGACAAGGACGGCGCCTTTGGTGTCGTTCTCCCTCCTGGGGGCATCGTTTTAGAGCAAGTGCTGGTTGGAGGGGACTAGAGGAGGAGCGGTGTTTCATCTGCCGCAAGGCCGACGACGGATCTTGGTGGCATGGCACTGTGCAGTTTCGGCGACTGGCGCATGTGGATGGATACATGCAGGATGGTGGTGTTATCTGGCGCCGTGGTGACATTGACGGCAGGCCTGGCAACGTTGATGCGTCAGTGTCTGCAATGGGGATGGATCAGTGGAAGACGGCGGCGGCGGCCTATGTGAGTACGCTAGACCGGTGTGTGCCCCAGCAACCGGTTGGGGTTCTAAGTTTAGATGTTAAGATTTGGTGTGATGTCTGTTTGATATTAGGCTCGTACTATCGGCACTCTTTCATCAAGTGGATAGGAGTGCGACAGATGTTGCTAAGATAGTGTCTTCAGGCTACCTGATGTATTACGTTGTATGGTCTTTGTGATAATTAATAAAATTGTTGCATGCATCGCCCAGATACACAGGTCGGAGTCATCCTCCTTTCCTAAAAAAAGTAGAAATAACTTCAAAATGAAAATTTGTTAATCTTAAGATGTTATCCCGGTTCAGTATCTCGGAGGTGCTCATAGGGGTTGGGTGTATGTTCGTTTGTTCATAGGGATGAATGTATTTGCATGTATATGACCATCTGCGATTGCATTGTGTCAAAAAACGAAAAGAAACAGCAACAAGTGATGGTCCTGTCGGCAACATTGTTCCGGTGAGCATCTCCTGTTGCTGTTCCAACGATTGGTTGAATCTTAATCAGGAAATTAAGTACACATGGTTTTACAGCGAAATATGCCTTTAGTTATGCCTTTACAATTTCCTCCTAAACAAAATTCCTAATGAGTTATTTCTACTGTTTGGTTCAGAAGCCGGAACCTGTAAGAGCAATATAATTCTTCGATGATTCTTTTATTAGTTAAAACGTTTTTTCCATTTTCAAACTTTGAAAAGTTCAAATAAGTTTATTACATGGGGCTTTGTTTCATTGGTTGTTGGTGACAGTAAGTTTGGTATGCGCAGACAAAGTGAGTACTACATTGTTAGAGAATTCACAGCAAGACTAGCAAAGGGAGGTGCCATATTTTAGGAAGGAGGTGTTAACAACAAAGCACATATATTAGCGAAATTTGCTAGTTGCTCCGATCCAAAATAAATGTAGCAGTTCTGAACTGGGGTTAGTTCAAAACTGTGAGACTTATTATGTATCGGAGGTTGTATTTCTCCTGATTTTTTTTTTTGAAGGTCACCGGGGAGGGAGAGAACTCCCCCACCTGAATTTTATGCAAATTGCCTATAAGACTTCACAGCCTTTTGCAGGATGGGTTCAAGTGAACTAGAATTACAGGGGGGCACAGAAGGAGAAGAGGTAAAGCAAAGAACACAACAAATAAACTAGGGAGAACAAAGAGGGAAAACACGCCCCGACACAACACAAAGCACCCCCAGCGAGATCGAACGGCATTGGCCAGCCGGGAACAAGCCATGGCACTGCACCATCGACGCAATCGGAGGCATCACGCAACCAAGACTGCACAACGCCACGACACCACCCGCATCGGGGGTGCATTCGAACGGTCACGCGAGGCCGAGACGACGCCACGGTGCCTGTGTACCGCAGGCAAAGTCGGCATCGCCAAGCAGACAAACCCAAGACACTGTACCATCGACGCAATCGAAGGCATCACGCAACCAAGACTGCACAGCGCCATGACACCACCTGCGTCGGGGGTGCATTCGAACGGTCACGCGAGGCCGAGACGACGCCACGACACCTGTGTGCCACCAACAAAGTCGCTTGACATCGCCAAGCAGAGACTCGCCAAGGAGCGCAGGAGCAAGAACACAAGAAGAACACCGCCAAAGAGGGGCTCCAGCCACCGTCGATCCCAAACCGGCCGCACCACCACCACCTCAAACTTATCAGCATAGCTAGCCTGAAGGAGGGCGCCAACTTTCATCTTCATCTGACCAAACAAGGCGAAGCGCCTTGAGCATTGGCCGTCTGGTCTCCACCCAACAACCCCCCGAAAGGGGAGAGGTGGGAACGAGGAAATCCAATATAGGACCACACCTCGCTAACCCGGCTTCCGACGAAAGAATCAACCCCACTTCAGGGCATGGCCGAGCCAAGATCACGAAGACAGAGCACCATTTCTCCGCCACCATCTCCCCCACGAACCACCAACGGAACCACCTCGAGCCACTGGTCACCGTAGCAAGGCCAGCTCAAAGACGAAGCCCATGGAAGGGATGTGACGTTTGAGCTCCACCATTGCCTGATCCGGGAGACTGGGATCCAAAGTTTCCTCTGGAGCAGACAGGAGGGGAGACGAGCACCGCGTCACGACGCCTTCAACAAGGATACGGTGCCCACAGGCACCGCCGTCGTTGGCCACGACCAAAATCGGAGCCCGGCATTAGCCGGCAGTGCGCGCAACCCCAAAACCTGTAGCCTGTTAGTCCCCCCCCCCCAAGCCAAATCCACACAAGCAGATGAAGCACTCGCTGCCAGCCCACGAACAGAGACTGTAGCCAAGCAGTAGAACCCCGACGCGCTCACCCGCCCCCGTTCCGAGTCCCAGCTCGCGGGAGAGAGCAAGGACCGCCAGATCCGCCGCCGATGGCAACGCACACCCAGGCCTGCCACCGCCGTCCACAGCCGAGGCAGATGACCCCGCCGCAGCAAGACGCCGCCCTCACGGCCGGAGGGACTCACCCCACGCCACACGCGCCGATGGAGGCACCGCGGGCAGGGCCACCCCGCCGGATCTGAGAGGCGACGCGCCGACGCGCGCACCACAGACGCAGGGCACGGGGGCGCAACGCCAGCCGGCCGCGAGCACCGCCGCCCTCCCTACCGCGCCGGAGCATGAACGGCGCGCGCGGAGGAGCGACGCACTGCCGCCGCCACACGAGCCCCCTGCTCGTAGACCGGCCGCTTCGGCGCGCCAGAGCCCCGCCGCCGCCGGATCCGCGCGGGGGCTTTGCCCGGCGGAGGCTGTTGGGCGGCGGCGAGGGGGAGGGAAGCCGATGGTGGGTGGCGGCACTGCGGTGACGAGATGCGCCGCCGCCCGAGTCGCCCTGGGGAGGACGACGCGGGGGCCTCTCTGCTGACTCCTGATTTAGGCTGCCGTGTTTGGTTTTGAGTGATGCATGATTCTGTAATAATCCTTATCCCTGTCAACATCACTGTTAGTCAATAAATTCCAGTGATATTCCCGAAAAAATAGTTGTTTGTACTATTCTAGTGTTAGCATCTCTATCGTAAAGTGGGAATGCAGTCTTGTGTCATCTTTCACGTGAACTCAAGATCGGAACTCTGAATCATTTTGTTCTTCTTTAATTTTGATAGGAAGGTTGGTCAAATTAGATGCTTTTGAGAGTACAGAACGTTTAGGTTATTTTGCCGTGCAAACTAATTAATGATTACTAGTCATCAACCAGTGCATCTGCACGGGCTAGTTATTCCTGTGGCAGGCCAAGATAAAAATTTATTCGTATACTCATTTAATACACAAATATTTACATATTTAACATAGAGAAATTAAGAAATTCACCCATCAAATATTAGTGAAAATATTAGAACTTTGCTTACCATATCAAATGTTTGAGATATTGGTTGACCATTTGCTAAGATTTTTCATATTCAAGGAAGTATATAAGTAAATCAAAAACTAAATTCAGGAAAAAAATGTGACTTTGGACCTAGTCTAAATCACATATTCCGACAGTGAGCATCATATGTCAACATGAGCCATGCAATCCTTGCTTTATCTGATTTTTAAGAAATCTGTGTCTATTTCACCATATACTTCGGTCTAATATTATTAGATAAGATGTGCAGATCGGGTGGACCATCTGCATGAGAGATGACAAAGCTAGTAAAAAATGAGGAAATAATGCTAAAGTAGAGCCACGGTCAGTAGATAGTAACTGGAAACAACACTCAGTTTGCCGAGCAATGTGATTTTCCTAGAGCAATCTAAAGCGTACAACTATCAACGCAGTGCGACAAAAGTAAACAAATGATTTCTTTGTATGTGTGCCATAATTACGCTCCACCATTGTATGTGATGCATCTGAATTAAAAAGTAGAAAATAAAACTCATGCATGAATTATTTTATTTGTATAGATAAAGACAGAGCTAAACTGCTCAAATAAAATCCTTTATAACCTAAAGTGTACACATAACGAACCAAAATTTGAATTCAGTATTGTTGCCAGTTATGTTCTAAATCTCTGTTAATTGAACATATCATGACACTAAATCTAATGAAGATATTTTTAAAAGAGAAATAGTTTCCAGGCTTTCATTTATACACTGGATCAAATTTGCACGGCACATACTTTTAGCTTTTGAGGACAAAAATAATTACCGAGGGATAGAAAATAGGACCCAGAAGCGCGAAAAGAGCATGTATCAACCTCGTCCAGGCCCGGTCGCAAGCCTCAGCGGCCCGCTAGGCTTGCTGTGCCTGAATGGGCTCAGGTCACCGCATCAACTACTTAAGCTAGAGTGCGTGCGTGTGTGGGGTAGCCGGAACAGGACGGCTGGAAGCCGGGAACGACTTGTGTGCTGGCGTGTGTGGTGTGAGAAAATCCCCAATTCCTCGTCCTCCTTTCGAATTGTAGATCGAGATGCTTGTAATCCTGCCATGAATATCAATTGAGAGTTGTAGTGTTAACAATCTGGCATCAGAGCCATTCGATCCGTTGAGCCTTCCCGTCCACCAGCGGCACACGAGGTTCGCCGATAGCCAGCGCGCGGCGGCGATGGACCGCATCCCGCCGGAGACCAAGGCCATCTACGACCTTCTACGTGCCGACTTTGACCAAGCCAACCACGACCGCGCCGACTCCACCGCACAAGCCATCGCGAAATTGGATGCCAAGCTCGACCTCTTATCAGGCCCCATCGACGAGGTCAAGGTTTCGATCGAAGTCGATCTCGATGAACTGCGGCAAGGGCTTGACAGACCACCTCCAACTCCGCCAGCTGCTGACCCTGCGAGAAGCGCGCCGATTTCCCCAAGGCGACCGTCGAGCACCGCTAGCTCGGACAGGTACCGCGCTGATGCGGAAAGTCGTGGACCTGGGCATGGAGTGTATGTTCCGCCTCCGATCCGAGGTATGCATCAGGAACAAGCTCTGCAACATGTTCCATTTGCACCTCTGGAAAATTGCGGACAGATTTCTGCTGATGTGTTTGGAGTGGCCCCTCGGATGGCAATGCCTCGTTTCGACGGCACCAATCTGAAACTGTGGCAGACTCGATGTGAAGATTATTTCAGGTTTTAGGTAACACCACAGAATAAGTGGATCTCTCTAGCCTCTTCACTGTCACCTGGGATGAGTTTTGCAGACCGCTACAGAACAGGTTCAGCCGCAATCTGCATCAGTCTATTTTATGGAAAAAATTTCACATATCTCAAACTGGGACTGTCGAGGACTATGTGGAGCGATTTTCTGAATTATTTGATCAGCTGTCTGCTTATGAGAACGCTCCTAATACTGTACATTATGTTACCCGTTTTATGGAAGGATTGAAACCTGCTGTCAGACTGGCTGTAGGCATTCAACAACCAGCAGACTTGGACACAGCTTACCAACTGGCCATCCTACACGAAGAATTGGGCATGAGTGCTATTGGTTTTTCTGCTGCTGGTAACAGCCGTGGAGCAACAGCTCTTCCGTTGCCACTGCCTCGAACTGTTCACCAGTCCACAACAACTCCGGTCCACGCCACGGAAGACAGAAGAGTTACGGAAAACTCAAGCAGGACCAATTCTGATGATAAGTGGGGAGCATTGCGTAATTACAGGAGAGCTAAGGGATTGTGCTTTGCTTGCGGTGAAAAATGGAGCAAGGATCATGTATTAACAGGAGGTCCAGTTACATGTGGTGCAGGAAATATTGGAATATGTACAGCAACTTACGTTCAATTTTGATACTGGGGATGAAGATACTATATCTGAATCTAATGCAGTATATCTATGTGCGGCAGTTGTGGGTGACACGCCAGAAAAATCTGCACTGACGATGAAACTGAAAATACAGTTGCAAGGCCGAACTCTGAGTTTCTTAGTCGATTCAGGGAGTACCCACACATTCCTGGATGGTGCTATGGCTGATCTGTTGCAAGGAGTTTCTGACAGACCAGTGTCTATGGTCCGGGTGGCCTATGGCAAATTAATTCCATGCTCTAAACAGTTGCTGAATGGTGAATGGGCTTGTGGAAGTCACCAGTTTGTCAGTGATTTCAGAATTTTTTCCTTGGGCTCTTATGATGGTATCTTAGGGGTTGACTGGCTGGCTGCTCACAGCCCTATGCAAGTCGATTGGGCTGCTCACTGGCTTTCTTTTAAGGAAAATGGCAACACTATCACTTTATTGGGAGAGGATGCTGTTTTTCCTTTGTGTGCTCTGCTGGAAGTGTGTGCTCTGTCAGATCATATGGATGATATTCCCCTTGAAGTGCTAGTTGAAGTGCAAGCTCTGCTCCAGAAATTTTCCTCAGTTTTTGAAGTTCCAAAAGGTTTACCACCTAGAAGACAATATGATCATAGCATACCCCTTATTCCTAGGGCTAGCCCGGTTTCTCTTAGACCATATAGAATTGCTCCTGCATTGAAGAGTGAAATGGAAAGACAGATGCAAGAAATGCTGGACAGTGGCATTATCAGACACAGTAATATCCCCTTTTCTTCTCCTATGATCATGGTGCAGAAAAAGGATACGACCTGGAGGCCAGTGATTGATTACATGCATTTGAACAATATTACTGTTAAGTGTAAATATCCTATTCCTGTCATTGATGAGCTGCTGGGTGAATTAGCTGGGTCTCATTGGTTTTCAAAGCTTGATCTCAGAGTTGGCTACCACCAAATTCGTATGGCACTAGGAGAAGAGTACAAAACTGCCTTTCAGACACACACATGGCACTATGAATTCCTAGTGATGTCCTTTGGTTTAACTGGAGCACCTAATACTTTTCATTTTGCTCTGAACAGTGATCTTGCTCCTGTCCTCAAACGCCATAAAGGAAAGAAATTTTTCATCACCTTCTTTGATGACATCTTGGTGTTTAGTGTCACTTATGAGCAACATTTACAACATCTGGAAGAAGTGCTACAAGTGCTCAAGAAACAACAATGGCAAGCCAAACTGTCCAAGTGTGCTTTTGCTCAGCAGGAAGTCAGCTACTTGGGACATATCATCAGTGCACAAGGAGTAGCAACAGACCCTTCCAAGATTGACACGATTGAGAAATGGCCTGTACCAGTATCTGCTAAAGAAGTCAATGGATTTTTGGGCTTGGCTATTTATTACAGGAAGTTCATCAAGCTGTTTGGAGTTATCAGCAGGCCTCTCACTAATCTGCTCAAAAAGGGAGTAATCTTTCGTTGGACAGATATGGAACAACAGTCCTTTGTGGCACTTAAACAAGCTTTGGTGTCAGCCCTTGTCTTGGCTCTCCCAGATTTCTCTAAGAAATTTGTGATTGAAACTGACGCTTGCGAGATAGGAATTGGAGCAATCCTCAGGCAGTAGGGGCACCCCTGGTATATGTGAGTAAAGCCTTGGGCCCTAGAAACCAAACCATGTCGGTTTATGAAAAGGAATACCTCGCTATCCTGCTTGCTGTTGATCATTGGCGACAGTACTTGCAGCTAACTGAATTTGTGATTCAGACTGACCAACGTAGTCGAGCCATTCTTTTTGAACAATGGTTGCATACGGTCTAGCAACAAAAGGCCCTTACCAAGCTGTTGGGTTTGAGTTACACTGAGGGAGTCCTAGATTAGGGGGTATCCGGACAGCCGGACTATATCCTTTGGCCGGACTGTTGGACTATGAAGATACAAAATTGAAGACTTCGTCCTGTGTCCGGATGGGACTCTCCTTGGCGTGGAAGGCAAGCTTGGCAATACGGATATGTAGATCTCCTTCCTTGTAACCGACTCTGTGTAATCCTAGCCCCCTCTGGTGTCTATATAAACCGGAGGGTTTATTTCGTAGGACCAACAACAACAATCATATCATAGGCTAGCTTCTAGGGTTTAGCCTCTTCGATCTCGTGGTAGATCAACTGTTGTACTACTCATATTATCAAGAACAATCAAGCAGGATGTACGGTATTACCTCCATCAAGAGGGCCCGAACCTGGGTAAACATCGTGTCTCCGGCGAGGCCATATGTAGACGATGGGTGGATGGAGACCATGTACCAGAGTAAGCATGAGTCAAACATGTGATCAGAACCACAAAGCTGGGCCCTGGAGCAGTCCTCATCACAATTTCTTCATCATCTTCAAGGAATTGCAGACGAGCACATGGGTTCACACTTTGGGAGCTTTTACATCCTCTCCTATTCCACATCAGTCTTCCAATTTGCCGATGAAGAAATCCTCAATGATGTCAAAGACTCATGTGCCATGCTGCAGGCTGAAATTGCATCAACTTAGTATAGTTATGTGAAATATAGTTCTTAGTACAATGACATGCGAGCTTCACGTGCTCCTGAAAAGTATAATGGAATAGAAATACGAGTAGGAAAAATCAGATCTAGCTTTCCATGTCAAAACTAGCCAATAAGAAACATCCACATAAGTGTTGTTATTTAAACTAAAATTTTCTCCTTTGAACAATCCATCAGCTAGAACTATAAATTTACTAATGCAAATATGTATTGTCTTGTTTTGGATAACAACATCATGTACCAAGATATCATGGATATGGACCAGTAAATTTTTTCAGAGGGCAAACACACACAGTTCAGTGATAACAGAAAATAAAATACATGGGCACTAAATTATGAATATGAATCAAGTGATTTGAGTCAAAATTATGGATGAGAATAAGGCTCGGGAAATTGGCAGCACACGTTTTCCTTAAGCTGGTTGGAAGCTACATGTTCAAGTTTCACCAAGGTTGATTAACTTGAATTGTGGACATGCGAAAACATAATTAGAACTGTCGTTTGTAATCAGTATGGGGCAAATGACAACGCTTAAATATAACAGTTATATCAGAATACATATTACAATTCATAAAGTATAAGGTCCCAAATTCAAAACCGGGCATACCTGAGCAGATGCCAGGATATGTGACAGTACCACTTCCAATATCTGATCCAGTTCATCCTACTACTGCAAGAACAAGTTCTCTGAGTGCAACATCCCCCACAACCCCATAAGTGTCATGGACGAACTGAAACAATAGCTCTTCAACCTACCAAACAAAAAGACCTCACAGGCGATGCAGCGCATGCCGATAATAACTTTCACACCACACCACCAACGAAAGCACCCCAAGGACTAGGTGATTATGCTAAGTAGATGTTTCCATGATCTAGAGAAGTCATAAGCTTGCTCTCAGTATACTTATTTGATTCAGTAATAAAGCAAGCTAGAATTCAGATTTGGACTCTCACAGCTACTCTAATTAGGTGCTGAAATCAATATATCTGAACTAAAGAGGATTACATTTTATCAAACATCCCCCAGCGCATAAACCATACATCTTCATCATATCGCAGGGGAGAGCTTAATTGTGAGCACAACCCAATACATGAGTATTCTTTTTTTCCTTGGAAAAGACATGAGTATGCTAATCACCACAGTAAGCATGAACATAATATGTTCAGATTTGTGAACAGGCAAAAAAAAACAGAGTTGTAGTACTAGAGCGGCAAATGTATTCCTCTGAACTAACAGCTGGTTGGGCGTTGTTGAGTGGCAATCACACCATGGGACTGCCATCGCGCAAACATGAGGATCAGAAGAGCTAGTACAACATGCATGCAGTTACCTGTAGTGGGAGGGAAGGTCGCCGGCGGCGCTGACTCAGGCAGTAGGGTATCCGACGTACGGTGGAGAGAGATCCTCTGTCCATGGCGGCGGGTTGAGGGCGGTGGGGCAGCCGAGGCTTCGGTGCGCCGCGATGTACGACCTGCAGTACTGCCGGCCGGCCGGAACATTGACGGCAGGAGCGACACCAAGATATCGGATTGCTGCTTCTCGCTTGGATCGGGTCCGCCGCGCGGGGATGATCCGAACAGCGCACCGCCTAGCCATCTATGTGCGGCGGCGGCTATGCGAGGAGAATTGGATCGTGGAGATGGCCTCTGAACGTGCTGTAAGGAACGGGAACGGACGAGAGATTCGGTTACTATTATACCCTTTTACAGAAAAAAGAATTCTTTAAATGATTTTTCGAGATCCAATGGCCAGAAAAAATCAGAGTTGGAGTTACATGAAATTACAAATCGTAACTCTACAATCACCATAAAAGAGCTCTTAGTTATTATCTATAAGCCTTCTTTATAAAAGCACCATTGTTTAGTTCTACCCTGATATCCCGCACTTCTGCATGCTTTTTTGTAGATGACCCGAAGAGCAATTACTTAACATCAAGATCTATGTAAATTGTTACACATACTAGATTAGATTCTCCACCCATACTAAGATACTATATTTTTCTATATTTAATGCTTAGAGTGCTTAGAGTAAGAAATACTACTAGAATATGATGATTTCGACTAAAACCTTTAGCCCAAGTTTGCTCCTTATACTTGCTCTCATGTATGGGTTACAGTTCAGCTAGAGATATATACTATTTTGAAGCAGCATACCTCGCCAATCAGTTGCAAGTGTCCACTCGTTCTGCAAGAAACATCTGATAATTATGTTTTCATCTTATATTCAGTCAGCAAATATGTCAATCTTGCATGTGCCTTTGTTAACATAGAAGTACCATGTCAATATAATTAGATTGAAAACAACATATTGTGAATAAAATCTTAACTGCGATTTTAGAATTACTGTAGCTTATGCTTTCTCTCTTACACGCTTAAAGTAACCTGATGATGGTTATTGGTGCTTTTCCTCTTCTTCTGATGTTGGTTAGAGGGAACATCACTTGCTAAGTTCTTCCCGTGATCAAGACGCTCTGTTATGAAGCATCTATTCGCATTAGATTCACCGCTCTGTTATGAAGCATCTATCGCACCAGTTACATAAAATTTACTGACACTCTCTGACGCAAACCAACACTATTAAAGTTCACTTCATCAGTGAGTAACTAATGCCATACCCTACTGGCCATGATGGTCTTCCCTTAAGAAGTAGTACCACTTTTGAGTAAAACAAATACAGTCAGTTCGTTGAAGACCAACTGTAATTCCCTCTTTGATGAAAATTTCCTTATACCGATTGACCAATACCATACTATTTCACTGTAGATCTAAATTTTATGATTCATGCCTTTATGAATTTACGTAAACATATGATTCTATCTGAAAAACGGATGGGCGCGGCAACGCGCGCCTTCAATGATCTAGTAATACATTATGGCTGTGTACATTATGATGATCCCCTAAAACAATTGCCCGTGTCATCCACATGGTAGATGGAACCCATGGGATTCCAATTTATGGTCTCCAATGCGCCACAACCTAGTGGGTATGGTGCCATTATGAAATACCTAAAAGGTGAGTCGTTTATTTGTTTTGGAGTTCACATTTTATTCGAATTTCATTGTATAGTTGGTGAGTACTTTATACAATGTCAAGACACAACGTGAAACAATTGTACTGCACTACTGGTAGTTGAAAAAGAATCGGAGGCACTAAAGTTGTTGTATTATATTACAACAATTAATATGGACCAAGCCAAAAGTGATTACTCTTATAAAGTTTCATAAACACATATGAGGTATGCTTGTGTGCCACCAGGCAGACGAGCAGATTTGGGCCCTGGAAAGTAGTAGGAAGCATCGGAGTGCATGTGCTTCTAAATATGTATCCGTTCTCATATGGCCAACATTATACAAGACATGCACCACAATATAAGCAGTCCTTGGCGGATGAGGATTTGTGGCACCGAGGTGCTCCACCCACTGATATCCACGGCTCGCGTTACTTCAGTCACATCATGTCATTGAATGCTGAAATAATTTTACAATTCATAGATACACCCCGGATACATCTTCTAAATACCAAGAACTAGTGGGCCCATCTTTAAATGACTCATGTCCTTCTGACTCATGTACAGGCAGCAGTAGCTGCAGTTATGAAGTGGTGTGGAGGTGCTGCAGCCAAAACCTGCTGTGAACCGGGGAAGTTTTTGGGTGAGAACCAGGTTACAATTATCAATTCAATGCAGTAAATGCAGGAGAGCAGTTAGCCGTTTTGGTATCTTTAGCATTATGCATCAGAGACATCGACATTGAGAGACTTATTTATGTCCCCCGTAGCAATTCCTTCCATGCTTTTCAGGGGGATATTTAAAAAAAATTGTTGGCAATTCAATCAATCAATTTTCAGAGAGACAGCTCTGTTTTTCATCACATAGCAGTAGTACCTTCTAGAATCTAAAAACTGTCAATTTCTGCCCAATAGCAAAAACAAAACTTGACTATCAGAAACATTGATGCAGGCATAAAGATTAAAATTTGGAAACAATAGAGTGGTTAGCACTGACGGTGCATTTAGTTTACAACACACTTTTGTAAACCAAAGATTACATGGGCCACTAAGATAGAACTGACAGTACATCACGTCAACACATTTGCAAATTTGAGTCTAAGAAATCCATCGGTCCACTGGGAATTAACGCTGATGTAAGCTTCTTTTTCTACTTTTCACTTGTTCATTGAACCTATATTGTCTTTAGTTAGCTGTCAGTTTCCTGGGTGGTTAATTAGCTACTAACTAAACTGGGAATTACCGCTACAATTTGGTACGGACAACTGTACATGCAAGAACGGCTAAGTCTGTGCTGGAAGTAGTACATGCATATACGAGAAATTTTGTTTCAACTGCTTCAGGGATACAGACCTTAATACATCGCATCTAACACAAGTGATCCGAATCTATATGGGGTGCAACGGTGGTGATGTGGGTGGGTGGAGCACCTAGGTGCTCCCCTGTAATTCCCGTCCTTGGCTCCTAGTCTTAAGTTTAGTATAATATTTCACATCGATCACTTCTGTGTCGTGTGCCTCTCTCTCATAGATCAATATATATATATATATATATATATATATATATATATATATATATATATATATATATATATATATATATATATATTACGGATTAGGAGGCATTTTTTTGACAGAAAGACTGTAAGGGAACCCCTACAGTATAATTGGTGTTACAAAACCAAATTGCAAGTACCATGCCTTGAACCTAGGTGAGTGGAAAGGCATCTGCTCCTTCACACCACTAGACTATGCCTTAGTCTGCCGGGTTAGGAGGCATCAAGAAACAAACAATATGGATTGCCCATTTGTGAAGATTGGCCAAATTCTGAACATGCATCATGCGCGAGACTACCACCACGCCAGACTCGCGGCCACCCGCCAGTAGTCACCACTATATGCAGACTGCAGAGAAGTGCCCGCACCTTTGCGCGGTGGACGTGCTCATAGCTGATAGCTGGGTAGGCGTGAATCATAGAAGAGCTCACCGAGGCACATCCCGCGTAGGCGGCGCTAGTGTGGGTTGCACGGGGGTCAGACCATATTGGGGTAGTCCTAGGCAGTATACCTGCGGATGATGGTGCGGGTAGTGGCAGGCGAGCTCAGAGTTGTATTCTTGCAGGAGGAACCTGGCCGTAGTTGGCGACAAACCGACCACCAGGTGTGGCAATGGGTCACGATGGTGCACCGAAAAGAGACGGTGGTGCAGCGTACGTACCACTAAGTGACTCCAAAAAAGGCTCCACCGATCGGGTGTTGCTACACAAATAAATTAGTGAATCAGTCATGTGTAAACAGCCCCACAATAAGGAGAGTTTCTAAGTCGTGTGAGAAATAATTATTTTTTAGTCGAGTAAGTTGCTCCCCATTAATCAAATTTGTAGCTACGCAATTCACGTTAGAAAAATAACCAACACTCACAGTCTCACAATATACCTATAAATAGGTACTCATTTTCCTGTAGGGTTCGAATGAACCAATGGTGAACTGCATTTCTTAGAAAAGATTACATTTAGTGTCGACTCTTCAAGCATGTACGTAGAAACAACTTATCAACAACTAGTGACGATCGTCTCATCAGCAGAGACTTTCTGATTCCGGTGAGCATCTCTCGTCGCTGTTCTGATGATTGGTTGAATCTTAATCCAGAAATTAATTACGCATGGTTTTGCAGTGAAACGTGCTTTCTATTTATGTATTTTTAATTTGCTCCCATACCAAATTCCTTATAAGATTTTTGGAAATGGAAATTCCTTATAAGATGTTTCTACAATTTGGTTCAGAGGCCGGAACCAGAAGAGCAATATACTTCTTCGCTGAAAATGATTGTTTTATGGATTAGACCTATTTTCTTCAAAGTTTGTAAAAGTTCAAATTAGTTTATACAAGGAGCTCTGTTTTGTTGGTTGTTGGTGTCTGTAAGTTCGTGGCAAGACTAACTGTTGAGTATAATATTTATTATGAAAGACGAGATAGATTAGAATTTGTTCTGACTTATTTTGTACTTTAAGTAAATCATTGTACTTTTATATATATGCCCACGAGGCTCAATCAATACAACGAACTATTCCACCAAACCTCTCTCTCCCTTCTAATATGGTATCTATAGCAAGTCGATTCTAAACCCTAGCCACCGCCGCTTCCGCACCTGCGCGCCGCCTCTGGAGCGGTCGACCTCCATGACCGCCGCCGGGGGCCGCGCCGCCCGTAACTAGGGTTCGTCCGCCGGCCGTGTTGGCCGGCTGCCCTAGAGAATCTTTTTTCCGAGCCCTTGCTTCGGGTTTTTCGCTCTCTTGCCGGTCGTTTTGATCGGCGTTTTCATTCCTTTCCTCCGACCTGGCATCCACACACGTCAAGGTGGCCCGTCAAGGCCAGCCGCCGTCCGCGCGTCGGTCCACCCGTCGACCTGCACCGGCCGTCACTGCCCTGCTCCGACTGGAAAATCTGCATCGCCTCCATCCGGCGGCCTCGCGCCATGCGGCGGTCAATCATAGCCACCCGCCTCCGCCGCGTCTGCACGGCGGTCCGGCGGTCTACCTCGCCGGCCTCATCCTCGGTTGTGTCGGGACGGCTGCGTCATGCATGTAGGATGCCTCAACTCGGGCTCCGTTGGTCGCTGGGACCTCATTGCCCCGGCGCCGACGCTGCTTTGGCAGCCCGGGTGCCGGTGCTGACACACTCGTCCGCACGACGTCCCACACCGTCCGTCGTCGCTGGCCTCATCTAGGACTCCGTCGCCACCACGCCTCCATCGAGCGGCGTCCCCGACCTCGTGCGCGATCGGCTTGATCACCCGCTCGCCGCCGCGATCCGACTCATCTACGCCGCGTGACCAACCTGAACCGTCGGTTGCGCGCACCTCCGCAGGTCCCGTGAAAATCGTTCCCAAGTTCAGCGCGCCCCTCCGCCGATCAAGCAACAGGCTGCCGCTGCGTCGCCTCGTCGGGCCGCAGGGCCGCTGCCACATGGTTCTCCTCGCGGCTGCATCGACTTGTGCGTCGCTGCTGTGTCGCCTCAACAGGCCATAGTGCCTCTATACGCGGTCCCAACCGCCGCCCCGAGGCCGTCCCCGCGGTTGCACCGACCCGCGCTCCGCCGCTGCACCGGCCCTTCGGGTCGTAGCCCCACGACCCGCGGTCCCGCCGCCACCCCAAGGTCTTCCAGCCGTCGCCCCGACCTGCCCGCCGCCGCTGCATCGCCCCTTCGGGCCGTAGCGCCGCGGCCCGCGGTCCACTCCGCCGTCACCGCGCGTCAACCTCCCTGGTATGCGTCGCGCCGTCTCCCTTGGTGCGGGAATGCCACCATCCACACCGGTCTTCGTCACGTTGTAAGGGTTTTTCGCCTACTTCGAGCATCGCCGCCGCGCCCCTAACCTAGCCGCCGCTCTTCTTTGGCTACCTCCTTCGGCTTCGTCCAGCACCGGCTCATCGTCAGCATCGCAATCATCTACCCCGACCACTTCGTCTACTCCGACCACCGTTGGTGACATTGGCCCCACGCCGATGGACGCCGCAATCGTCGTCAAGTTCTTCTCTACTGGCCTCTGTGACTTCTCCGACATGGCGTACAGCTCGTGCAAGTCCCTCGTCTACGCATGCCCGGTGCTGGCAACACCGATGCATGCCTTCATCCACGACGTGTCCCCGGGCCTGGCAAGCCAGCTGGTCGGCGCTTCGTCAACTTCGTCTTCGTCCGTCTACGCATGCGCGGTGCTGGCAACACCGATGCGTGCCTTCGTCCATGATGTGTCCCCGTGCTTGGCAAACCCACCGCAACGCGTCGTCAACCACATCTTCTTCCCGACGCACCACTACTTCGACACCACTACGCACATGCTAACTCGGCGCCCCCTTGCGCCCGTGGCTCCACGGCGATTTCCTCGACACCGGCCACCCCGACTTGACCTTGACCACAACATTTTTCGTACGACTACCTCGACCACGGCTCCATCACCCACGCTCTCGGCTACCTCGACAAACGGCACAAAGGGCTACCGCCTTGCTTGAGCAACTTCGTCGGTTTACACTCCAGCCACGACTCCGCGATTCATCGACCGTTACGACTGTGGGGGGAGTCGTCGGCTTGCCTTCGGATTCTTCTCCAGTCTCACCGTCTGCGTCGCTACCGTTGTGACTGCGGGGGATGTTGAGTATAATGTTTATTAGGAAAGACGAGAGAGACTAGGATTTGTTCTGGCTTGTCTTGTACTGCAAGTAGATCATTGTACTCCTATATATATATGCCCACGAGGCTTAAGCAATACAACAAACTATTCCACCAAACCTCTCTCTCCCTTCTAACCCTAACAATGGGAGGTGCCATGTTTTAAGAAGTGTAACAACGAAGCAGATATTTTAGCGAAATTTTCTATTTCTCTTGATGTAGGCCGCGATGTTTGCTTTGGAAAGTGCCGCATGATTCTGTAATAATCCCTGTGAACATCACCGTTAGTCAATAGAGTCTGGTGAAGTCCCCTAAAAAGAATAGCCGTCTGTACTATTCTAGTGTTGGCATCTCTATCCTGAAGTGGGGATGCATTTTTCTGTCATCTTTCAGAAGAAGTGGGAAGGTTAGTGAAAGTAGATGCTTTAGAGAGTACAGAAATAAACACTTTTAGGGTTTTGTCTAGCGGTATTCCAACTATATAGATTTTGCCTTCAAGGATGTGTTGTATCTTTTTGTTTTCAAACATTTTTATTCTTCGAGCACACTTCTTAATTAAGAAAGATCATTGAAATACGGGACCAACCCATATATGAGCGGATTGATTTGGCTCAGATAAACAGCAGTGACACCCGCACAAACTTGGGAGTTCTTGTCTGTTAAGTTAATTGCTTGGGTGTGGCTACATCCCAGTTGATTGAGAGTTAACCAAGTCTCAGTCAAGTGGCATATCACATTAAAAAAAAAGATTTTTTTTGCATGGGTCTCCACGTCAGTTCTCGCGAATATAGCATCGACTGGGACTTGGTTTACTGAGATTTAGGGATCCCTTAGTTGCTTCCATTATGATCTAGATACATGGACTAGAGGATGTTGCATGCATGCATGCATGGCGGGTCGAGAAGAGAAAAACAAAATAACCAAGGAACACATACGCGTGCATTATATTTTATACTCTCTCCCTAAGAAATATAAGATCGTTTAGATCACTAAGATTATTGAACAATTTGAACTTGCAGGAGTAAGAGTAAGAGCAAACAAGACAATACGAGATAATAGGATTGAGTATAAGATAAGAAAAGCAGTGATAATTATAGAGGTGGACACAAACAAACATAACCGGCCTGGGACTAAACATCAAATCCATGCACCGCTCGAAAGATGTTGCTACTTATTCCAGCTAGTGAGCTAGACAAACTCTATACCTAGCTGCCTGCAGGGGAACGAGGACATATTACACTGCTGGTGTCAACATTTGATATTGGGGCAGAAGATCTGGCCCGGCGCACTCAATGAGATCTGCAGACGGATCTCACACAGGCAGCTGATGTAGCCTCCTGATAAATAGACGCAGCACGGCTTGATAAAATCTGGCTCATTGAAACTACCATTATTGACCCCTTCTCTACAGGAACGACCGATTGGATCGGCGTCGCACGATGCCTCTGCCACCGGCACCAGCGGCAGTGCCAGCACAAGCGCCGTTACCAGCACAAGAACCGCTGCACGGGATGGCTTCATGGTTAGCTACCTAGCTAGAGGTAAGCTCAAGGTGGTGGGTGCTTTGCTTTGAGCGTGTGCTATGGTACTGGTATGTGGAGGATGGTTTCACCCCTCCCAGGGATCTCACCTTTTTTATAGTCCATGTATACGAACCTCTACCGCCCACACGGGATGAATGGATCGCTCTTGTGGGGATCTGGCCTTTTTATAGTCTATCTATCTAGCAGCCTCCACCGACCAAGACACCACCAGCAAGCACGTCCGTCATTAATGGTGTATAGTTAACACAAAGCTGTAACCATTGACTTCCGGATGCCAACACACTGACTAGATCGCATCGTAGCTTGTCGGCACTCAAGCCGTCCTCCTCGTGTCCCCAAATCGAATCTAATCTTTTGGAAGCTCACTCGCAGCAGCTTTTGAGAGAAAGAAGACGAGAATTTTTTTTACAAGAATGACGCGGGGCAGAGCTGCTTCTAAGAGTGGACGCAGTTCGGTCCCTGACCGAGCCTCGCTTCGGACCGGACTGGACCGAGGTTTCCAGCGCGCCCATTTCTGTGGACAGGACCGAATGGAGGAATGTTCCTGTATCGCGTTTTTGGCTGTGTTTAGCTCCTTTTTAGCTACTGTTTAGGCATCTTTTGATTGCGTACAATAAATGGAGCAAAAGTGCAACATATATGTGATATAACTAGGACATGTGCCCGTGCGTGCAATGGGGATATAATTTTTTTTCAAGAAGCAGCGTGAAGATAATCGATGTGTTCATCAAAAACGGTGTCCACGGCGGTGGGCGACAGAGCAAGGAGTTGCGGTCTTCTCACGGGTCATGTTTGCCCTGCGAGATCTTGATAGTGATGGGGTTGGTCGGCGTGATGGTGACCACCCATCCGTTACCTTGTTTTCCTCCGGGTCCACTTCCGTCTCAGAGTTGTAGTTGTGTCCTTATTTGGTTGCTGCGTGGCGATCTTTGAGGCATGGTTGCTTCGACCACTTTCTTCTACAACGAGGTAATCGGATGGATTACTCATTGCGGCGCATAAATTATATTTCATTAGCATAATCAACGCATAACCATGAATGTCCCTTCATTGTCTAAGGGTTATTCTTTCAACTATTTTTGCCCTTATGTGCCCATAAATTTTATTAACTAGAGCAAAACCAGCATATTCTCTTTTATTAGCACTTGCCCAATTTATTTCCATTATAGCCAATCAACATATTGTCTTTTATTGACACATGCAAGTTACCTCCGGCAATAATTTTTGAAGTCCCTCGTTCTGCTCATGATTTTTGAGAGAACTTCCTTATTCTCACACAACCTCCTTATTTCCATACAATTTAGGAACATATAAAAACTGGTGTGATTTAGTATAAAATTCCAAGATGAGATTGTTCCTATCGTAACTGCAAGCTAGTCGAGTTGGTTTTATCCGTCGATACAATAGGGAAGGTTCATACTTCAATCCCCTCGCGCCCTTTATTTTTTGTTGCTCTACGGTCCAACAGAAAAAGAAATATATGATAGGTCTAGTTTGGCCCACCCGTGGGATAACGGAAAAATTTGCGGAACTATGTGTGGAATGGACGAAACAAAATCTATACGCGTGGAAGCTACTATATGACGCTAGTTGTGTCAAATAGTGCGTGGGACGCACAACATTCGAGTCTGGGCCAGCCCATTGGCAGACACCGAAATAACATGTGTTTGCAAGGCACGAATAATAATTAAAAAAAATGATGCCCTGAACGATTGACCTTACCTGACCATGTGGCGATAGGCATGACAATAAACGCCTCTTGTTAACAATGGCAAGCGCGGATATTTAAGAACATGGTGCAACATCGTATTTGAATTTTTTGAACTTATTCAAAAATATCAATTTCCGAATATTATTGAAAACATGAACATTTTTTAAATTACAAAGAATGTTTTTAACATTTCGTCCATTTTGGGAAAAACATGATTTTTTTCGAAACAACGTCATTTTATGAAGACATGAACCTTTTATAAAAACCTACCCATTTCTTAATTTGTGACAGACTTTTGAAAATGGAACATGTTTCAAACATTCAAAACAATTTTAGGAAAATGTGTTTTTAAATGCAGACATTATTTTGATCTGTAAATATTTTAATAAAACAATAATATATTTCAAATATTGAATACTTTTAGAATACATGTTTTTAAATCCCAAACAATTTTGGAATACTTCTGAATTTGAAAAGAATTGGAACGAGAAAATAAATTAATGTTCCAACCATTTTTGAAAAGGGTAAGACAATATTTTATGTCGAACATTTTTCGGAAATCCGACAAAAACTCAAATTCTCAACTTTCTCGAAATTTTTGAATTACAAAGTAGGGTAAAAATAAAAATAAATTTGGACAGAAAAACATTATGGTCCGGCCCAGTATTGGGCGCCTTGTGCGAACTCTAACTATCTACCACACTGGGCGAGATATAGGATTTTCAAGGCTACATGGGCAGGCAAATGAGTGGGCTGACTTCACTGGGCACAGCGTGTGCGGGCCAAGTAGTAAATTCTGGGTCGCTAAAAAAACAGAGGTACAAACAACACAATTTTCACATGCACAAAGGTGAGTTCTTATGTATCATCCATCAATGACACGGTTACAACTTGCAATGCCAAGTTTCATCTAAAAAACATAACACAAATGAGTCGTTCTAACATATCACAAATGAGTGCAAGAGGAACTTCCACATGAGAACTAGCAAGAGCTCTCTGCCAAACTCTTGGGTAACTTGGCCATCAATGGGTACGTAGGAGCGTGCACCTTCCACCAACCAAGAAGATTAAGAACAATGGGATGAGGCTCACAAGTGTGACATCCCGGCTTAAGAGGAACGACAGGGTATTCATATCAACAAGGTACACCTTATTTTCCGGGAGCCTATCCGAAAGGAGTCTCAAAATTAAGCGTGTTTGGAGCAATTGAGGATGGGTAGCCGAATGAGAACACTACTAGGGAAATGCCTAGTAGTGGCGCGGGGGCCCGTGCTACTAGTACCACGCTATAGCTAACTAGTAGGAGTAGCGCAGGTGCCACCCCACGCTACTACTACTTTTTTTAGTAGTAACACGGTGGCGCCCGCACTACTACTATATGTGTGTAGTGGTAGCGTGTGCCTGCGCTATACTACAACCATAAAAATTGCGCTACTACTAATAATTTCAATATTATTTTTCTTTTGCATATTTACACAATATTTATACAACAATTATACAGGTTTTTATACGGTCCAACATATACATACAACATCGAAACTATATGATACAACAATGTCTCATCATCATAGTGATATAACAATGTCTCATCATCTTCATCATCATCATAGTGATATAACAATGTCGCGTCATCGTCTGCATCATCGCACGTTAACCACTAGCTAATAGTTATCAAGGATAACAAAAAATGCACCAACTAATTGTTATCATCTTAGTTAGATAGCTACCCAACACATAGTAGTCGAAACACGATCAAGGGTACAAACATCTAGCAGTTAGTTAGTAACGATCATGACAAGTACTTGTGCCTACTCCTCTCTTTTATGAAGAAATTAAAACAACAGGCAATTATGAAGAATGTATGAAACAGATGAACTAGTGACAGAATAGTAAACAATCTTACCATGCATCTTCTCTGAATGTTAGTATCGCTCAACTTGTGGACTAGTGGCACGTATCGTGTGGACTAGTGCACTTAAACGACTGGACAACATTAACAATGGAGACAAGATAATTCTTCTCCTCTCAAGTAACCTATGAGCCAATAGTGTAATAGGTCTCATCTACTATATTTTGTGTTTTTCTAGGATATAGACAATAAGCTGTGAATGTTAATTAAACAAGTTACGTTAGGGGTGAATAACAACTATTTTTAAATAATCTATATAAATTATTTAACAAATTTGTTTAGGGAACTGACACGGAGGAAAATTTGTAATCATGTCTAGATCTGCCAAAAGGTCTTGATCATATTCAGGAAAGGTGATTGGATCATATTGTTGAACGATGCCAATATCGAACTTTATGCTTGTAAGCCTTGGATAGTCCTCTCCAATTTGCACAAGCAAAATATCGTGACCTATATGATTGTAGAACGTAGCCTAGAAAATGAAACTACCTTATCCACCTTATCCAGGTCATCGAAATAGAGCTTTTCTAGGACATAATGTCTTGCATAGCAGGGGATGCACTAGTCGAATTATAAGAAAACGAAATTACACGTTAAAGCAAAAATATTAAGACATGTTTAATTAAAAAGGAAATATGTGCATAATTTCCGTATAATATTTCCCTTAGTTACCATGTCTAACCGATTGAAGAAACGATTTTGCTCAAAAGTCAATACGTGCATTTCAAATTAGAGTTGTATACTACACATATATATTAATGATATCTTTAAAATGTTTGAAATATTTAAATATCTTTCAGACATTAAACCACGTTTGCTTCCCACCACCTCAAGCATGATGTCATGAAAAGCTTATCGACTGAATCTTGCAGTACACAATCCACAACTTCCTCCTAACTATCAATGTATTGAAGAACCATATGCATTGTTTTTGTAGCTATTGCTCCATATCTTATATCTTATATATTTACTAATTGTAAGCACCATACAAGACACCACGTTAATCCTAAAAAGTAAGAAATTACATCCGTCCAATTAATATATAGTTCATTTATAGCCATTGGATGAAACAGGAGACATGCTCCCCTATGCCAGTCGTCCTCCCTTTGGTCTCTCCTTTATTCATTAATGAAAACAAACTGTAGTCATATTCTTCGTTTGCTTAAAAAAAGCGAAAGGAAAGCTGAGACGTGCTCCGTTTGGTCTGTCCCTCTTCACTTGAAAAATAAAACTGCAGATATAAAAGGGAAGGGAAACCTGATCGTGATCTGCCAATTTTTTTCTACAAAGCGTACTGACGAAATTACCCATGCATTTGTGAGACACTAAGGTAAGTATGTTCTGCATACATGCATGTAAGTATGTGGACTATTTTTTCTCATCCAAAAATCACCACGCACACTATCACAACGCTTATATGCGTCTACTATACCAATCACACATGTACTTAAATCACACTTACATACATACTCTAGAATATGTATGTGACAGGCACACGCTTATTCAGAAATTATTAAATATCTCAGTGTAAAAAATGTTCTAAATCTATCTGGCAAATACATGAAATAAATGAAGGAAATATGCCCTAGAGGCAATAATAAAATTGTTATTTATATTTCCTTATATCATGATAAATGTTTACTATTCATGCTAGAATTGTATTAACCGGAAACTTGATACATGTGTGGATACATAGACAAAACAAAATGCCCCTAGTATGCCTCTACTTGATTAGCTCATTAATCAAAGATGGTTAAGTTTTCTGACATAAACATGTGTTCTCATTTGATGAATGGGATCACATCATTAGGAGAATGATGTGATGGACAAGACCCATCTGTTAGCTTAGCATAATGATCATTAAGTTTCATTGCTATTGATTTCTTCATAACTTATACATATTCCTTTGACTATGAGATTATTCAACTCCCGAATACCGGAGGAACACCTTGTGTGCTATCAAACGTCACAACGTAACTGGGTGATTACAAAGATGCTCTGCAGGTGTCTCCGATGGTGTTTGTTGAGTTGGCATAGATCGAGATTAAGAGTTGTCACTCTGTGTATCGGAGAGCTATCTCTGGGTCCTCTCGACAATGCACATCACTATGAGCCTTGCAAGAAATGTGACTAATGAGTTAGTTACGGGATGATGCATTATGGAATGAGTAAAGAGACTTTTCGGTAACGAGATTGAACTAGGTATGATGATACCGATGATCGAATCTCGGGCAAGTAACATACCGATGACAAAGGGAATGACGTATGTTGTTATGCGGTTTGACCGATAAAGATCTTCATAGAATATGTAGGAGCCAATACGAGCATCCACGCTCCGCTATTGGTTATTGACCGGAGATGTGTCTCGGTCATGTCTACATAATTCTCGAACCTGTAGGGTCCGCATGCTTAACGTTCGATGACGATTTATATTATGAGTTATGTGATTTGATGACCAAAGTTTGTTCGGAGTCCTGGATGAGATCACGGACATGACGAGGAGTCTCGAAATGTTTGAGAGGTAAAGATCGATATATTGGAAGGCTATATTCAGACATCGGAAAGGTTCCCAATGATTCGGGTATTTTTCGGAGTACCGGGGAATTACGGGAATTCACCAGGAGAAGTAATGGGCCTTATTGGGCCATACGGGAAAAGAGGAGGCAGGCCAAGGGGAGGTGGCGCCCCCCCCATGGGTCCGAATTGGACTAGGGGAAGGGGGCGGCGCCCCCCTTCCCTTTTCCTGTTCCCTCTCTCTTTCCCTCTTTCCTTCTCTCCTACTCCGAAAAGGAAAGGGATTCCTACTAGGACTTGGAAGACCTAATAGACCTGTAGAGCATCTTTGTAATCACCCAGTTATGTTGTGAAATTTGATAGCATACCAGGTGTTCCTCCGCTATTCAGGAGTTTGCATAATCTCATAGTCAAAGGAATATGTATAAGTTATGAAGAAATCAATAGCAATGAAACTTAATGGTCATTATGCTAAGCTAACAGATGGGTCTTGTCCATCACATCATTCTCCTAATGATGTGATCCCATTCATCAAATGACAACACATGTCCTAGTAGGAATCCATACTCTTGGCGCGCCCCTAGTGGGCCGGCCTCTCTCCCTCCCTCCTTTATATACGTGGGCAGGGGGCACCCCAAAGACACACCAAGTCTTCTTTTAGCCATGTGCGGTGCCCCCCTCTCCACAGTTACACACCTCAGTCATATCGTCGTAGTGCTTAGGCGAAGCCCTGCGCCGGTAACTTCATCATCACCGTCAACACGCTGTCATGATGACGGAACTCTCCCTTGTGCTCAACTGGATCAAGAGCTCGAGAGACGTCATCGAGCTGAACGTGTGCTGAACGCGGAGGTGCCGTACGTGCGGTGCTAGGATCAGTTGGATCGCGAAGACGTTCAACTACATCAACCACGTTACTAAACGCTTCCGCTTTCGGTCTACGAGGGTACGTAGACACACTCTCCCCTCTCATTGCTATGCATCTCCTAGATAGATCTTGCTTGATCGTAGGTAATTTTTTTGAAATACTGCGTTCCCCAACAGTGGCATTCGAGCCAGGTCTATGCGTAGATGTTATATGCACGAGTAGAACACAAAGAGTTGTGGGCGATAATAGTTATACAGCTTACCAACAACGTCTTACTTTGATTCGGCGGTATTGTTGGATGAAGCGGCCCGGACCGACATTACATGACTGCGTTCATGAGACTGGTTCTACCGACATGCTTTGCACACAGGTGGCTGGCGGGTGTCTGTTTCTCCAACTTTAGTTGAATCGAGTTTGACTACACCCGGTCCTTGTTGAAGGTTAAAACAACACACTTGATGAAAAATCGTTGTGGTTTTGATGCGTAGGTAAGAACGGTTCTTGCTAGAAGCTCGTAGCAGCCACCTAAAACTTGCAACAACAAAGTAGAGGCCGTCTAACTTGTTTTTGCAGTGCATGTTGTGATGTGATATGGTCAAGACATGATGTGATATAATTTGTTGTATGAAATGATCATGTTTTGTTGAAGTTATCGGCAAGTGGCGGGAGCCTTATGGTTGTCTCTTTATTGCATAAGATGCAAGCGCCATACAATTGCTTTACTTTATCGCTATGCGATATCAATAGTTGCAAAAGCAATAGTTGGCGAGACGACCATGTGACAACACGTTGATAGAGATCAAGATGATGGAGATCATGGTGTCATGCCGGTGACGATGGAGATCATGACGGTACTTTGGAGATGAAGATCAAAGGCACAAGATGATAATGGCCATATCATGTCACATATTTTGATTGCATGTGATGTTTATCTTTTATGCATTTTATTTTGCTTAGTGCGACAGTAGCATTATGAGATGACCCCCTACTAAAATTTCAAGGTATAAGTGTTCTCCCTGAGTATGCACTGTTGCGACAGTTCGTCGTGCCGAGACACCACGTGATGATCGGGTGTGATAAGCTCTACGTTCACACACAACGGGTGCAGGACAGTTTTGCACGTGTGGTATACTTGGGTTAAACTTGACGAGCCTAGCATGTACATACATGGCCTCGGAACACTGGAGACCGAAAGGTCGAACGTGAATCATATAGTAAATATGATCAACATAGAGATGTTCACCATTGAAGACTACTCCATCTCACATGACGATCGGACATGGTTTAGTTGATATGGATCACGTGATCATTTAGATGACTCGAGGGATGTCTATCTAAGTGGGAGTTCTTAAGTAATATGATTAATTGAACTTAATTTATCATGAACTTAGTCCTGATAGTATTTTCATATCTTTGTCATAGATCAATAACTCATGCATAGCTCCCCTGTTTTATTTTTGATATGTTCCTAGAGAAAGCTAGGTTGAAAGATGATAGTTGCAATGATGCGAACTGGGTCCGTGATCTGAGGATTATCCTCATTGTTGCACAGAAGAATTATGTCCTTGATGCACCTCTAGGTGACAGACCTATTGCAGGAGCAGATGCAGACGTTATGAATGTTTGACAAGTTCGGTATGATGACTACTTGATAGTTTAGTGCACAATGCTTTACGGCTTAGAACCATGACTTCAAAAATGTTTTGAATGCCATGGAGCATATGAGATGTTCCAAGAGCTGAAAATGATATTTTAGACTCATGCCCATGTTAAGAGGTATGAGACCTCTGACAAGTACTTTGCCTACAAGATGGAGAAGAATGGCTCAGCTAGTGAGCATGTTCTCAGAATGTCTGGGTAGTAAAATCGCTTGAATCAAGTGGGAGCTCTCTAGTCACTATCACCAAGCTATTAGAACTTCGTGATAAACTATAATATGCAAGGGATGATAAAAATGATTTCCGAGCTCTTCGCGATGCTGAAATCGGCGAAGATAGAAATCAAGAAAAAGCATAAGGTATTGATGGTTGAAAAGACCACTAGTTTCAAGAAAAATGGCAAACGAAAAGAAAGGGAACTTCAAGAAGAATGACAAGCAAGTTGCCACTCCCGTGAAGAAGCCCAAAGCTAGACCTAAGCCTGAAACTGAGTGCTTCTACTACAAAGGGAATGGTCACTGGAAGCGGAACTACCCCAAATACTTGGCGGATAAGAAGGATGGCAAAGTGAACAAAGGTATACTTGATATGCATGTTATTGATGTGTATTTTACTAGTGTTCATAGTAACCCCGGGGTATTTGATACCGGTACATTTGCTATGACTAGGAACTCAAAACAGGAGTTACAGAATGAATAGAGACTAGTTAAGGGCGAGGTGACGATGTGCGTTGGAAGTGACTCCAAGGTTGATAAGATCACCATCGCACACTCCCTCTACCATCGGGATTAGTGTTGAATCTAAATAAATGTTATTTGGTGTTTGCGTTGAGCATGAATATGATTGGATCATGTTTATTGCAATATGGTTATTCATTTAAATCAGAGAATAATTGTTGTTCTATTTACATGAATAAAACCTTCTATGGTCATACACCCAGTACAAATGGTTTATTGAATCTCGATCGTAGTGATACACATATTCATAATATTGATGCCAAAAGATGCAAAGTTGATAATGATAGTGCAACATATTTGTGGCACTGCCGTTTAACTCATATTGGTGTAAAGCTGATATGTCTCCAACGTATCTATAATTTTTGATTGTTCCATGCTATTATGTTATCAACCTTGGATGTTTTATATGCATTTATATGCTATTTTATATGATTTTTGAGACTAACCTATCTTATCTTATATTTACTAATTGGAGACACCTTTAAAGCCTTCTCATTAATCCACATCTTCGATATTAATTATACCGTTGGATTAAATAATTAACGTCAGAGATAAAAGGAAAACTTACGTAACACAAATAGTCCAAAAAAAGGCTCCTGACACGTTCAATGTTGCTGCGAAACATATAAAGCATCTATCGTTGCCATAAAAAATATCCTCCTTCCATAAAAACTCTAGCAATGTAAAGGAAAAAAAATAACATCTTCTCACGTGAAGCAAAAAAAAAGGTTAAAAAAAGAAGAAAATTCACATTGGTAAGTGCAGATTTATTTTCCCTCAGGAGATATGTTGAACGTGAAGATCCACAGGTTAAGTTGAAATTGATAATTTATAAAAAAAAAGGTCCACAATGAGAGCTGTAGCATGTGTCTGCACGCTGAAATTAAGGGCTCCATGTATGGCACGATTTGTCATTCCGCCAAAAAAGGAAGATACGCTACGATCGAGTCAAATACATGGTAAGTTAACACGCATGTACAAGAGTCCATCTATACTACAAGTCATACAACATACGTGATTTAAGTCCAAGGTGATAAGTTTATTTAACTAAAAAAATGTCCAACGTGATAGAATAAAGAGTACACCATGCACGTACATGTAGGAGAAATGTGTCCATGCATAAAGGCATGTATACAAATAGAATACAAGTGCCGACGCCAAAAAATAAGGGCAACCTGTACGGTCATTTTTTAAGACAATACAATGAAAGTCGCTCACACACACGAGCATATACTCATCCTCCTATAAACGCACACATGGACACCTTACGCATATGAGCACCTCTGAAAAACTGGGCTAATATATTATCTTGAGATTGACGTAGTCACCACAGACATCTTCGTTATCGACGAAAATGTCTCCTCCCACCGAACGCACATCGCTGGAAGGTCTGAAATAAATCCAAGAAAATGTCACCGTCTTCCTAACCATCCAATCACATGACATGAACTCTGGTGGACCGGGAATATCACTGTCCTTCTAACCATCCAATCACAAGTTGGTTCGCTGTGTACGACCGTTGAAACGTGGTTTCAAACAAAAATATAGAAGGGCATCCTCCTATAATGGCGAACATGATTAATTAACCAACCAGATATTGCATCGCTGGGACCTTTATGTGTATATAGAAACAAAAAATGGATATATAGAAAGTGACGGAGGTTTGATTGTATAAGAGAGCACTACAATTTTTTAATGATTTTTTTAATGGTTTAAGGAATTTCATTTGTATATTCAGATTTGACAGGAGATTCTTTCAATCTTGTTAACCTAGAGCCCAGTGCCAGTTTACAGTTTTTCCTTGTTTTTGAGTATCGCAGAAAAGGAAAACCAAACGGTGTCCAATTGACCTGAAACTTTACGGAACTTATTTTTGGACCAGAAGAAGGCCATGGAGTAAAAGAGTTGGGCCAGAAAAGTCCCGAGCTGCCCACGAGGGTAGGGGCGCACCTCCCTACCTCGTGGACAGCGCGGAGACCCCCCTGCCTTGTTCTCGATGCCAAAACCTCTTATATATACAGAAACCCCCAGAACAAAACCTAGATCGGGAGTTCCGCTGCCATAAGCCTCCGTAGCCACCGAAAACCAATCTAGACCCGTTCCGGCACCCTGCCGGAGGGGGAAATCCCTCTCCAGTGGCCATCTTCATCATCCCGGTGCTCTTCATGACGAGGAGGGAGTAGTTCATCCTCGAGACTGAGGGTATGTTGATATGCCTATGCCTAACTTTCAAAATGATCTTTTGCAAGATGCTCACGAAACACCAAAGTATATTGTTCCGACATTACGTCAACAAAGTGAGACACAAAATATTCACCAGAAAGTCCGGGTGAATCGAACAGCTAATGTTCGTAGCGAGGTTAGTGCCAAATCGAAGCCAGCATACAAATTCTTTACTTCAGTTTGGGAAGATAGCGTTTGAGATTTTTCCACACCATGAGATGGAACCATGCTTCAGGACGCCATGTGCAATTCCAAGGAAAATACTACTACAAGCAAAGACTTCAAGAGGTACACGTATTTGTTAGGAGGTTAAAGGCCTACGTGCCTGATTGCCGTGCCTAGTGGCCGGTTGTTAATCATTAATTAAATAAGTGTAGGGATTCGGTTAGGATATTTTATTTAGAGTACTAGTCTGGTACGGTTTGGCCGCTGGCTTGCCGGTGTCCTATATATACCTTTTGGATAGATCGTTAGGAGAGCAGGTTTTAGCTTATTTTTTGTTGACGAACAGAGACTACAAGCCGGGGTATCTTCCTTTGGCGAATTATTTCGTGCGTACTGGTTGAGAAGCTTTTATTATTGCTTTGTGTTTGGGCGAGAGATTAGAGACGCGGTCTCTAATTTGCTGTTGATTCTTGGAGGATCGTCCACGTGCTTCTTCATCAAGGTGTGCGTGTTGTTTCTGTGGTGATTGCATCTAAAAGATCGTGAGTGTCACATTGTTCCGGGTGACATTGTACCGTGAAAGATTGGGATAATTATTCGCGCCATTGTTTTTCTGTCAACGGTCGCACCATATGTACCAGTAGCTATGTGTTTGATCTCTCTCTCTCTCTCATGTGTTCTTGAGTCAACACGATCTTGATGTATCGCGAGCTTTGCTATTATATTTGGATCTTATGATGTTTCTCCCCCTCTGCTCTCTTGTGATGAACTGAGTTTTTCCTTTGAAGTTATCTTATCGAATTGACTCTTTAAGGATTTGAGAACACTTGATGTATGTCTTGCATGTGCTTATATGTGGTGACAATGGGATATCGCGTGATCCACTTGATGTATGTTTTGGTGATCAACTTGCGAGTTCCGTGACCTCGTGAACTTATGCATAGGGGTTGGCACATGTTTTCGTCTTGATTCTCTGGTAGGAACTTTAGGGCACTCTTTGAAGTTCTTTGTGTTGGTTGAATAGATGAATCTGAGATTGTGTGATGCATATCATATAATCATACCCACGGATACTTGAGGTGACACTGGAGTATCTAGGTGACATTTGGGTTTTGGTTGATTTGTGTCTTAAGGTGTTATTCTAGTACGAACTCTTGAATAGATCGATCAGAAATGATAACTTTGAGGTGGTTTTGTACCCTACCATAATCTCTTCGTTTGTTCTCCGCTATTAGTGACTTTGGAGTGAATCTTTGTTGCATGTTGAGGGATAGTTATATGATCCAGTTATATTATTATTGTTGAGAGAACTTGCACTAGTGAAAGTATGAACCCTAGGCCTTGTTTGAACGCATTGCAATACCATTTTCGCTCACTTTTATCATTAGTTACCTTGCTGTTTTTATAATTTCATATTATAAAAACCTATATCTACCATCCATATTGCACTTGTATCACCATCTCTTCACCGAACTAGTGCACCTATACAATTTACCGTTGTATTGGGTGTGTTGGGGACACAAGAGACTCTTTGTTATTTGGTTGCAGGGTTGTTTGAGAGAGACTAATAACCCACAAGTATAGGGGATCGCAACAGTTTTCGAGGGTAGAGTATTCAACCCAAATTTATTGATTCGACACAAGGGGAGCCAAAGAATATTCTCAAGTATTAGCAGCTGAGTTGTCAATTCAACCACACCTGGAAACTTAATATTTGCAGCTGAGTTGTCAATTCAACCACACCACGAGGCAGGGGGCGCGCCCAGGGGGTTGGCGCGCCGTGGACCCTCGTGGCCAGGTGCTTGCTCCCCCTGCTGTGTTCTCAGTGCCAGATATTCTGAAATATTCCAGAAAAAAATCATATTTAAATTTCAGGGCATTTGGAGAACTTTTATTTTCGAGGTATTTTTATATTGCATGGATAATTAAAAAAACAGACAGAAATTACTATTTTTGCTTTATTTAATATAAATAACAGAAAGTAAAAAGAGGGTACGGAGAGTTGTGTTTTCTAAATTCATCCATGTCATGCTCATCAAAAGGAATCCACTAACAAGGTTGATCAAGTCTTGTTAACAAACTCATTCCGAGTAACATGGAGCCGGAGAATTTTCGAATAACACTAGGTTACCTCAACGGGGATATGCACATCCCCAACAATAATAATATCATATTTCTTCTTGACAGTAGGAAGAGGAAATTCAAAACCTCCAAAAATAATCGATGGAATTTTTCCAATAGAATTGATACTGTGGACTTGAGGTTGTTTCCTCAGAAAGTGTACCGTATGCTCATTAACATTGACATGAAAAGTGACATTGCCCTTGTTGCAATCAATAACAGCCCCTGCAGTATTCAAAAAGGGTCTTCCAAGAATAATAGACATACTATCGTCCTCAGGAATATCAAGAATAACAAAGTCCGGTAAAATAGTAACGTTTGCAACTACAACAGGCACATGCTCACAAATACCGACAGGTATAGTAGTTGATTTATCAGCCATTTGCAAAGATATTTCAGTAGGTGTCAACTTGTTCAAATCAAGTCTACGATATAAAGCAGTTTTAACATTAACACCGGCTCCAAGATCACATAAAACAGTTTTAATATAGTTTCTTTTAATGGAGCATGGTATAGTTGCTACTCCTGGATCTCCTAACTTCTTAGGTATTCCACCCTTAAAAGTATAATTAGCAAGCATGGTGGAAATTTCAGCTTACGGTATCTTTCTTTTATTAGTAACAATATCTTTCATGTACTTAGCATAAGGATTCATTTTAAGCATATCAGTCAAATGCATACGCAAAAAGATAGGTCTAATCATTTCAGCAAAGTGTTCAAAATCCTCATCATCCTTTTTCTTGGATGGCTTAGGAGGAAAAGGCATGGGTTTCTGAACCCAAGGCCCTCTTTCTTTACTGTGCTTCCTAGCAACAAAGTCTTTCGTATCATAACGTTGATTCTTTGATTGTGGGTTATCAAGATCAACAACAGGTTCAATCTCTACATCATTATCATTGCTAGGTTGAGCGTCAACATGAACATTATCATTAACATTATCACTAGTTTCATGTTCATTACCAGATTGTGTTTCAGCATCAGAAATAGAGATATCATTGGGATTCTCAGGTGTGTCAATACACTAGTGCAGAAACGGGCAATAGCACCGGTTCGTAAGGCCCTTTAGTGTCGGTTCGGTAACCGGCACTAAAGTGCGGGCACTAAAGCCCCCCCTTTAGTACCGGTTCAGCATGAACCGATGCTAAAGGGCAACCACGTGGCACGAGCTAGCTCCGTGGGCGCGTAGGACATTAGTACCGGTTGGTAACACCAACCGGTACTAAATGTTTGGGTGTGTTTTGGTTTTATTTTTTTACTTTAATTTTGTGTTTTCAATTTAATTTAGTGATTGTTTTACATTATAATGAGTTGTTAAATCATTAGGTGAATGTACCGCAGATTAGTTTGACTGGATGCATGTGGATCCTAGCTAAGTCATCAAGTATATGTCGTATCCATATTATATATACTTGATCACCTAATTAAGTGATCGAGGTAATATGGATATGGCATATACTTGATCACTTAGCTAGAATCCATCCAGTTGAAACTAATCTGCGGTTTCTTTCATAAATGATATAATAACTCATCATCATCATCATATTAATATAAAAACTCTTGCAGCATATATATCATCACTAATAACAGTTTTCATAGCTAGCTAAATATCATCATATAATAGTCGTCTCAGTACCACTACTTAATCATCATATAGTCATTACCGCTATCTAATCACCACCAACACTAGCTTAAAGAAGAAACATTCACTTGTACCAGAAGCAAAGATATCATCGAGTTCAACATGGTAATGATATTATAAGCGTTCATAACACCACAAAAGCAAATCACTCTTTGAGATTAAGTTCAGGACGAAGAACACGGACATGAGAGGACAAGTACTAAGAGCATGAACTAGCTAATTAATCACTCCTGCTGCTCTCTCTCAGGTAAAATAGCATAGAACATGTATAGCTTTCCTGATTCATCATATTGGAGCATGCAGATGAACCTGTCTCCTAATCGTGGGTTGCGCTTCTGATTGCTGCCCCCTAGTACTTCTCTGCGATCATTCACAATTTTGCTCCAGTCTTTTACTATTAAGCATTCCTCGCTATTAGAAATCCTGAATGCACTAAAGTGCATTGTAGGATATCTTGGCCGTAAGCTAACAATATTTATGGTACCTTTAGTCTCGATCCAATCAGGCACAATATTCATCGGGAGTCCCTGTTGAAGAACATCGTATAGTAACATACTTAGCAATGAAGTTTAGCTTAAAAAATAATGTATGCAAAAGATGCACTGAGGAGAAATAGTAGAAATCTTACCGTCTTTCCTAAATATATGTGACCGTAGTTTAGTACGAACACTATTGGTCGCACGTTTTGAGTACTAACATTTCTAAGTGTAGGAAAAAATTTGTCTTGACAGCATCAAGATCCTCAAGCCATGAAACATAATGACTTGTCTCCTCGTAGTTTAGTTCAGCCCCGGGACAGTGGACGGTCATGTCTACCAAGCGCCGGACATGTTTGCTTGATTGGAAATAAGCTGTCAATATAAAATGAGATCTATTAATTCAACTAGTTCAAATAATCTCATATCGAAGACATAAATATGGTTGAGAAACTCACATAATGGTAGAACTGGAGGCGTCTGCATAATAATAGAACTAAATAAACTAGTTCTATTAATTCAACTAAGCATTTACAAAAAATAAACTAGTTTTATTAATTTCTTACTAAAATAAAGTAGGTAGTTCTATATAGTAATATTTTGATTAGATCATCAAATCTCATATACCTAAATTTTCTCACTAAAAATAACTAGTTCTATTAATTCAACTAAGAATTTATTAAAAATAAACTAGTTCTAGTAATTTTCTTACTAAAATATATAAAGTAGCTATATAAGTAATATTTTAATTAGATCATCAAATCTCATATACCTAAATTTTCTTACTAAAAATAAACTAGTACTAATTCAACTAGCTAGTTCAACTAAGCATTTACTAAAAATAAACTAGTTATATTAATTCAACTAGTTCAAATAATCTCATATACCTAATTAATTAAAATCTAGCTAATTCATCTAACAATTGACATTAATATTTAACTTCTCTATCTAATTCATCTAAAATTGACATTAATATTTAACTTCTCTATCTAATTCATCAAACATTAACATTCTAACATTCTTATCTAGGTAATTCATCTAATTAATAATTTGACATGCATTAATCTAAAACACAGAAAATAGAAAATAAGTAAAATATTGTGGCGTATGTGTGCATGTGTGTGTGTATGTGTGTGTACGTACGAGCGGGGGCGGCGGCGTACGGGCGGCGGCGCGAGACAGCGACGACGGGGACGGCGCGACGGGGGCGGTGGCGCGAGACGGCAACGACGGGGACGGCGCGACGGGGGCGGGGACGGCCGAGGCGCGCGCGACGATGGCGACGGGGACGGCCGGGGCGCACGCGACGACCGGGACGGGGACGGCCGGGGCGCGCGACGCCGGGGACGGTCTGGGCGCGACGACGGCAGCGGGGACGGGGCGCAATACGGGGCGGGGGCGGGGGCGGCGACGAAGACGAACATGATCTAACTGAAAATTTTCGTAAGTGTTGTATATATAGGAGATGCCTTTAGTACCGGTTGGAGCCACCAACCTGTACTAAAGGCCAACTTTGGCCAGGCCAAGAGGCGGGAAGAGCACCCTTTAGTACCGGTTGGAGCCACCAACCGGTACTAAAGACCACCCTTTAGTACCGGTTGGAGCCACCAACCGGTACTAAAGACCACCCTTTAGTACCGGTTGGAGCCACCAACCGGTACTAAAGGTTGTGCGCTGCCACCCTCGGTGCACAAAGTTTAGTCCCACCTCTCCGGGCGAAGGGCAGCCGCACTGGTTTATAAACCCAGCCGCGGCTGCCCTTTCGAACTCCTCTATAAAGCTGGCTTCTGGGCCTAACTACGGCGCGCTGCCCAGTGAGTCTGCTGGGCCTTGTGGGCCTAAAATTGCATGCCCATGGTCTAGTAGGCCCACAGGGCAGCGCCCCAAATTTTTTTATATAGTTTTTTTCTTTTCTGCTTTATTTTTTCTTCTATTTATTTTTGAGTAGTTTTTTTTGCTATATTTATTTTCTTCTATTTATTTCTGAGTAGTTTTTTTATATAGTTTTTTTCTTTTCTGCTATAGTTTTTTTCTTTTCTGCTATAGTTTTGTTCTTTTCTGCTATTTTTTCTTTTCTGCTTTTTTTCTTTTCTGCTTTATTTATTTTCTTCTATTCATTTATTTTTATATACCATGCCAAGTTGATGGTTGAAAGTTGATGGCGTGGCTTTGAATGGTGCATACTGAATGCACAAAAAGTCTGGAGTTATAATAAGTTTTAAAAAATGAAGTGCCAGTGTAACAGATGAGTTCTCGTCCGAAACCCTGATACTCCGAAAGAGATTGTCCAGTTTGTACACGAAATGCGTTCAGTTTTTGCCGTGACCCTCTCTACTCTTTCGCACATGCTATGCGGGTGAAATGATGATACCATGCCAAGTTTCAACATTTTCACAGTTCATTTTGTAGTGATTTTCAATTTCACGGTCATTTAGCTGTCTAAAAAATTAGGTAAATGACTGAAAATAGCAAATGATGTCAGAACATGTTGGAAATTGATGACGTCGCTTTGAATGCTGCATACTGAACACAAAAGAAGTCCGGAGTTCAAATAAGTTTAAAAACATTGAAGTGCCCGTGTAACAGATGAGTTCTCGTCTGAAACCCTCATACTCCGAAAGAGATTGTCCAGTTTGTACACGAAGTGCGTCCAGTTTTTGCTGTGACCCTCTCTACTCTTTCGCACATGCTATGCGGGTGAAATGATGATACCATGCCAAGTTTCAACATTTTCACAGTTCATTTTGTAGTGATTTTCAATTTCATGGTCATTTAGCTCTCTAAACAATTAGGTAAATGACTGAAAACAACAAATGATGTCAGAACATGTTGGAAATTGATGACGTCGCTTTGAATGCTGCATACTGAACACAAAAGAAGTTCGGAGTTCAAATTAGTTTAAAAAACATTGAATTGCCCGTGTAACAGATGAGTTCTCGTCCGAAACCCTGATACTCCGAAAGAGATTGTCCAGTTTGTACACGAGGTGCGTCCAGTTTTTTCCATGACCCTCTCTACTCTTCCGCACATGCTATGCGGGTGAAATGATGATACCATGCCAAGTTTCAACATTTTCACAGTTCATTTTGTAGTGATTTTCAATTTCACGGTCATTTAGCTCTCTAAACAATTAGGTAAACTAGTCGCCAACCCGTGCATTCGCACGGCCTAGTTATTTAGTATTACATTATAATATATATAACATAAAGCGATGTGTTGTGTACATTTACATTGGGACGTGCCATCTAATATTTTTCATTCTAATATAAGTCGTAAAGGATTTTCAACATGGGGATTCATAGGAGAATCTATTTCCACAAAGGACTTAGTTGGATGGAAATACAATAATTATTCCCAAAAGTAGTATGTGCTGGGATAACTTGATATTAAATCCTTATACCAATTTTCATGTAAATTAACTCATTCCAGTTAAAACAATAAGAAGTATGTTATCAGATACTTGATATTCTTGAAACTTCGTATGTAATGATGTGTGTTAAATCACCAGGCAATTATAGAACCACTAAGTTGGGATTAAACAAACTAACAACTTGGTAGGTTCAGAATTTGAAGAAAGCCACAACATCGAAAGAGCTTCTGTTTAATACCAATGAACCTTACATATAGCGGAATTCTATTACATGAAGATGAATGACATGGAATATGTATAAATTGAAAAGTTGCGTCATAGATACTATAAATTTACTACAACGATCATGGCCTTAGTTGACAAATTTACTTCTATCTCCATACGTACTACATGGCAAAATATTTTGTGATTATTGAACAAACAAACCATGATTGCTTAGTTAATAGGGGACCTTGAAGAGCGCCTAGTCACTCCAATCATTAATTTTATAGCAGTCCATAATTCAAATGCAAATAAAAATCTTGAATATTGGGTGACTATTGATAGCTGCAGGCATACATTGTTAAAAAATTCCAATCCTAGAAATTCTTCTGCAGACAATTCCTTATTTAATAGTCAAAGCAGACTTACTAAAATACAAAATTATAATTTTCCTATTCAATACTATTACGTAGAAATATGCACCATATCAAGCATTGATACTCACCATATTGTGTGTTCATTCTTGTCCATGGGGTAGCCAGAGTAAAAGCTTTGTCCAATCCATTGCACATATATGCTGACCTATATTATACAGGGGTCAGATATTAGTGACGCGCTGGAAAGAGCCAATGTAAGTGAAAATATATGTGGGCCTTGAACAACCTCAGTATGGCCGATCCCTCGCCGGTGATGGATGATGCATCATATGCGTAGCATGGTCTGATTTAAAACTGCTAATTACAGTACTTTACACACTTACAGTTGGACGTCTCGAGTGTCTTGACCATCAATATTGCTATTTTCTTCACACAATACCTAATACACAGCGAGCAGGTCCAAGAATAGATGAAGGGGTGATAGTTAGAAATGCCCAAAGGATAGGAGCATACTCCAAAGACATATTCCGTTTTGCTGGCCACGTCGGAGGTGTGGATGGGGAAGTTCCACCATCACATGGTAGGGTTCTGGGACTGGGAGAAGCTGGACACCTGAATCAACCGTGGAGTTTTTTTTTCCTTTGGAGGGAGAGAGGAAGCAGATGTGAACAATGAGTTATATAAGGCGGGAATAAAAAGGACTTCCAGATGCTATATGCTTAACATCACAACATGAGTCTTCAAGGATGGAATTAATCTTATCATATTAGTAAAGAAACAAAATCATGTTCACTGCGATCACAATTGATATGATCATCAATATATCAAGAGATGAAAAAGGAAAATCTAACCACTTCAAGGTTCATCACAACCTAGAGACGGATCTGTTTCTAGTACACAGACAGATGTGGCCCAACTATATGAGTCCTTACGCTTGACGCACATTAACCCATTAACCACATGCACTGTGTACGGACACGCACGGTTCAACCCATATGATCTTAGCTTAGATCTAAGAAGAGAATGCCATGTGATATTTCTCCTGTTTATATATTTTCCTTATTTCATCAAAAGCCATGGATGTATTAAGATTATCAGAGAATCAACATTAAATGATCAGTATAATACAATGTATCTTGAACTACTAATGATCAGTATAATACAAAATGTAGGAAACATGGAATCCTAGCAAGAGCTTGATTAGATCGGTAAACAACATAGATTGACCCCAATGACAGTGTTGATATGCAAATAAACAAAAATTGAGAGAGTGAAAGCTGGGTGGGGTAGGACCATCAGGAGTGGCTGCAAGTCGTCGTGACACCAGCGACCAGTCTCTAGCCTTTAGTCACAAAGCATACAACTCCAGCCAGAGCAATTTTCAACCATGCTTCCTATCATTAGCAAATTATATGGAAAATAAATCTTTCTTAATAATTGTACATCAATACCAGAAGTACACATTGACTGTGACAGATTAGAAAACGTAGTACAGACTCCCTTCTCCAATTCATCCTGAAATTAAGATGGTAATAAACAAAGATTGTCAATCTTGTTGTACCAATCACATACAATCATAACAATTACTGTTCCTCGAAAGCTATAGAGATAGATGATAATGCGGCAAAAGCTAGCTCTCTGCAACAATAATCCAATGCTCCTTTATCCGTACACTATAATTAAGCTGATTTGCTCATTCATGTCTCTATGTTGCTATAGTTTAACTGTTGAGGTGTTACGATAAAATCATAAGATTCTGCCATGCATGTTACAGATGGATTTTCTGGGCGTCATTCTCATGAACTGAAATACTATGACAAAAACGATAGAGACTCAGGAAAGAAACAATCATTTCGAAGGTATTTACTTCTTATAATTGCTTGTACTGTAGGTATGTCGCCCTTTACAGATTTATATACAACTCTTGGTTTATACTATACTGCAATTTTCTTTTGCAAAGCAAAAAAATCATGAGTTCACTGTCAGGCGGCCTAAAGCATCTCATGTGTCAACCAATTATACTAATTATATTAGAACCAACAAAAGATGCCAAATAATTAGCACATCCCATGCAACTAAATACACACATCTTGAGTTAAATCACATGGTTATAGCCACAAACTGATACTCTGTCCGATGATGTTCCTTCTAGTGATAACAAAAAGGAAAACACATGGTACTTCTCAGTAATAAGATTGAATAGAAACAAACCATATGATTCGTGACAAACTGCCTGCTCCAGTCCTCCATCAAATAAACAATTGTTGCAACACAACTACGTACAATCGAGGAGTTCATAAGCAGTCAGATTTGACTATGAAGAGGTAGAAAGAAGTACCTGGTCAGATCGGAGAGGAAGAAACTGTTGTCTCATAGCACAGGAAGACACCCCTACTCACTCTCCCGTAACATAGCATGGCCATCCTCCTTCCACTCCCCCTCTGCAACCAATCCCCCTAGCTGCATAAAATAGCATCCGGGTAGGTTGAATTGACATAACCTGACCTAACGTTGTTATGTAGCCTCAAACGTGTGCTCACCAACATGTTTAATAAGTTTCAGACATAAAAATATATGCATCTGCAATTTGTTAGGGATTGAATAGAGCTTTTGGCAGAAGGAACCTGGGGTCTCGAATTTGTTGAAATAGGATTGTAAGCAATATTGGAGAATAAATCAGCGGCAACACCATGGCTGATCTTGGCACAAAGAAGGCAGTGGCGATCTTGGCCAGGAGAGAACATGCCTTCATGCTCGGCGATATGCTAGCCGAGATTGGATTCGATGTGGATACGGAGGAGGCAGCCAGGACGGGGTTGAGGAAGCGGAGTATATATTGGAGACAGCGAAGCCTTGGGGACAAGTCCGCAGCGGAGACAGCGTGACGCCGAGGGTAGTTCTTCTTCCTCTGATCTCCCGTACTTCCTTCACCATGCAGCGCCGCTTGCAATGACGGTAGTTCGATCTGATTCAGCACCTCCTTCTCCACTGCATCACCCATCCTTGATTACAGTATGATCGGGTTATCGATGGCTCTCTACCTCCAATTCATCATGATTAGGGCCCGGGTTCAAGCTTCAAGGAAGGGGATAAGAGAGAGGTTGGATGGATCATTCCTGTAGATTCATTACTGCTTTTTTGGATATAAGGATATTGATTGTTGAGTAATAGGAGGAGGAATTTAGTTTTTAGCTGTGTGCAAGAAAGAGTTTGCTAAACCTTTGTGAGAGTTTGAGAGACATACGTGAGAGACTTTCTTTAGATGGAGATACGTGGAGAGAGAAAGAGAGAGATGCGTGGGGCATTTTTAAAGATATTTTTTATTATTATTAGAGGGATACATGAGAGACTAATTAGGAGGGATTTTACTTGAACTTTTTTTGAGATGGAGATACGTGAAAGGGATTTTACTTGAACTATTTTTTCTTTTGAGATGGAGATACGTGAAAGATTTTATAAGGATGAATCTACACCGTTATAACTCGGTCCCATTAGATTAACGACTCCTAATTTCTGATTAACGTGGTAATTTCTAGGGAGTCCATAATTAGTATAGGTATAGATGACTGAAAAACAGCAAATGATGTCAGAACATGTTGGAAATTGATGACGTCGCTTTGAATGCTGCATACTAAACACAAAAGAACTCCAGAGTTCAAATAAGTTTAAAAAACATTGAAGGGCCACGTAACAGATGAGTTCTCGTCCGAAACCCTGATAATCCGAAAGAGATTGTCCAGTTTGTACACGAAGTGTGTCCAGTTTTTGCCGTGACCCTCTCTACTCTTTCGCACATGCTACGTGGGTGAAATGATGATACCATGCCAAGTTTCAACATTTTCACAGTTCATTTTGTAGTGATTTTCAATTTCATGGTTATTTAGCTCTCTAAACAATTAGGTAAATGACTGACAAACAGCAAATGATGTCAGAGCATGTTGGCAACTGATGACGTCGCTTTGAATGCTGCATACTGAACGCAAAAGAAGTCCGGATTTCAAATAAGTTTAAAAAACATTGAAGTGCCCGTGTAACAGATGAGTTCTCATCCAAAACTCTGATACTCCGAAAGAGATTGTCTAGTTTGTACACAAAGTGCGTCCAGTTTTTGCCGTGACCCTCTCTACTCTTTCGCACATGCTATGCGGGTGAAATGATGATCCCATGCCAAGTTTGAACATTTTCATAGTTCATTTTGTAGTGATTTTCAATTTCACGGTCATTTAGCTCTCTAAACAATTAGGTAAATGACGGAAAAACAGCAAATGATGTCAGAACATGTTGGAAATTGATGACGTTGCTTTGAATGCTACATACTGAACACAAAAGAAGTCCGAAGTTCAAATATGTTTAAAAAACATTGAAGTGCCCGTGTAACAGATGAGTTCTCGTCCGAAACCCTGATACTCCGAAAGAGATTGTCCAGTTTGTACACGAAGTGCGTCCAGTTTTTGCCGTGACCTTCTCTACTCTTTCGCACATGCTATGCGGCTGAAATGATGATTCCATCCCTAGTTTCAACATTTTCATAGTTCATTTTGTAGTGATTTTCAATTTCACGGTCATTTAGCTCCCTAAACAATTAGGTAAATGACTGAAAAAAAATAAATGATGTCAGAAGATGTTGGAAATTGATGACGTCGCTTTGAATGCTGCATACTGAATGCAAAAGAAGTCGGGAGTTCAAATAAGTTTAAAAAACATTGAAGTGCCCGTGTAACAGATGAGTTCTCGTCCAAAACCCTGATACTCCGAAAGACATTGTCTAATTTGTACACGAAGTGCGTCCAGTTTTTTCCGTGACTCTCTCTACTCTTTCGCACATGCTATGCGGGTGAATTGATGATACCATGCCAAATTTCAACATTTTCACAGTTCATTTGTAGTGATTTTCAATTTCACGGTCATTTAGCTCTTTAAACAATTCGGTAAATGACTGAAAAACAAAAAATGATGTCAGAACATGTTGGAAATTGATGAAGTCGCTTTGAATGCTGCATACTGAACACAAGAAGTCCGGAGTTCAAATAAGTTATTAAAAATAAAAAAAGGTGCAATGCTGGTTAATTTGCTTCAAGCCTTTTGGAATAGTGTAGACTGCACTGCACATAGCTCAGTGCAATCTATGCTATTTCGAAAGGTTTGAAGCTAAGCAACGTGCAGGTGAGCATTGCGCCTCTTCGTCATTTTCTCTTCACTCATAGCTTATAATCCGCTCATACTGCCTCTCTCTTGGCGAGGTGGGACTAAAAATCAGCTTACTAAGAAACTCTAGTACCGGTTCATGCCATGAACCGGTACTAAAGGTCGTGGGGGCCCAGCCTGACCACAGCCGCACTGGCCTCATCAGTACCGGTTCGTGGCATGAACCGGTACTAAAGGTTGCCCACGAACCGGTACTAATGATGTCCGCCCGCCTAGCCGTTGGAACCGGCACTAATGGTCACATTAGTGTCGACTCAAATTCAAACCGACACTAATGTGCTTCACATTTGACCCTTTTTCTACTAGTGATAACAGGTTCACTAGAAGCATGCAAAGTCCTATCATTTTTCTTTTTCTTCCTTTTAGAAGGACTAGCTGCATCTATATTATTTCTCTGAGAATCTTGCTCAATTCTCTTAGGGTGCCCTTCAGGATACAAAGGTTCCTGAGTCATTTTACCAGTTCTAGTAGCCACTCTAAGAACATAGTCGTTATTCTTACTATTCAATTCATTGAGCAAATAATTTTGAGCTTTAAGTACTTGTTCTACTTGAGTGGTAACCATACAAGCATGTTTACTAATAAGTTTAAGTTCACCTTTAACATTAGCCATATAATCACCCAAGTGTTGAAGCATATCAGCATTGCGTTTTAATTCTCTACCAAAATAAGCATTGAAGTTTTCATGCTTAACCATAAAGTTATCAAACTCATCCAAGCATGGGCTAGCTTTATCATATCTATAGAGAGAATTTACCTCTACTACCTGTGTCGGGTTATCAAGACCATGTATTTCTTCAGTACGCGGTAAATTAAGACCATGTATTTCTTCAATAGGAGGTAAATTCTTAACATCTTCGGCTTTAATACCCTTTTCTTTCATAGATTTCTTTGCCTCTTGCATATCTTCAGGACTAAGAAATAGAATACCCCTCTTCTTCGGAGTTGGTTTAGGAATACGCTCAGGGGCTGGCTCAGGAAGTGTCCAATTATTTTCATTTGTCAACATATTATTCAATAAAATTTTAGCTTCATCCGGTGTTCTTTCCCTGAAAACAGAACCAGCACAACTATCTAGGTAATCTCTAGAAGCATCGGTTAGTCCATTATAAAAGATATCAAGTATTTCATTTTTCTTAAGAGGGTGATCAGGCAAAGCATTAAGTAATTGGAGAAGCCTCCCCCAAGCTTGTGGGAGACTCTCTTCTTCAATTTGCACAAAATTATATATATCCCTTAAGGCAGCTTGTTTCTTATGAGCAGGGTAATATTTAGCAGAGAAGTAATAAATCATACCCTGGGGACTACACACACAACCAGGATCAAGAGAATTAAACCATATCTTAGCATCACCCTTTAATGAGAACGGAAATATTTTAAGGATATAAAAGTAGCGAGTTCTCTCATCATTAGTGAACAGGGTGGCTATATCATTTAATTTAGTAAGATGTGCCACAACAGTTTCAGATTCATAGCCATAAAAAGGATCAGATTCAACCAAAGTAATTATCTCAGGATCAATAGAGAATTCATAATCTTTATCAGTAACAAAGATAGGTGAAGTAGCATAAGAGGGATCATATTTCATTCTAGCATTCAGAGTTTTTTGTTTAAGCTTAGCTAATAATTTCTTAAGATCACTTCTATCATTGCAAGCAAGAAAGTCTCTTTTAGTTTCTTCATCCATAACATAGCCCTTAGGAACAACAACTAATTCATATTTATTAGGAGAGCCTTCATAATCACTTTCATCAGTATTATCAGTTTCAATAATTTCATTCTCTCTAGCCCTAGCGAGTTGTTCATCAAGAAATTCACCGAGTGGCACAGTAGTATCAGTCATAGAAGTAGTTTCATCATAAGTATCATGCATAGCAGAAGTGGCATCATCAATAATATGCGTCATATCAGAATTAATAGCAGAAGCAGGTTTAGGTGTCGCAAGCTTACTCAAAACAGAAGGTGAATCAAATGCAGAGCTAGATGGCAGTTCCTTACCTCCCCTCGTAGTTGAGGGATAAATCTTGGTTCTTGGATCTTTCAAATTCTTCATAATGATAAGCATATATAAATCCCAAGTGACTCAAAGAATAGAGCTATGCTCCCTGGCAACGGCGCCAGAAATTAGCCTTGATAATCCACAAGTATAGGGGATCGCAACAGTTTTCGAGGGTAGAGTATTCAACCCAAATTTATTGATTCGACACAAGGGGAGCCAAAGAATATTCTCAAGTATTAGGAGCTGAGTTGTCAATTCAACCACACCTGGAAACTTAATATCTGCAGCAAGGTATTTAGTAGCAAAGTAACATGATAGTAGTGGTAATGGTAGAAAAAGGTAACGATAGCAAAAGTAATGTTTTTGGTATTTTTTAGTGATTGTAACAACAACAATGGAAAAGTAAATAAGGGAAGAACAATATAAGGAAAGGTCATAGGCAATGGATCGGTGATAGAGAATTATGCCGGATGTGGTTCATCATGTAACAGTCATAACCTAGGGTGACATAGAACTAGCTCCAATTCATCAATGTAATGTTGGCATGTATTCTGAATATAGTCATACGTGCTTATGGAAAAGAACTTGCATGACATCTTTTGTCCTACCCTCCCGTGGCAGCGGGGTCCTAGCGGAAACTAATGGATATTAAGGCCTCCTTTTAATAGAGTACCGGACCAAAGCATTAACACATAGTGACTATATGAACTCCTCAAACTATGGTCAACACCGGGAGTGGTCCTGACTATTGTCACTTCGGGGTTGCCGGATCATAACACATACTAGGTGACTATAGACTTGCAAGATAGGATCAAGAACTCACATATATTCATGAAAACATAATAGGTTCAGATCTGAAATCATGGCACTCGGGCCCTACTGACAAGCATTAAGCATAGAAAAGTCATAGCAACATCAATCTCAGAACATAGTGGATACTAGGGATCAAACCCTAACAAAACTAACTCGATTACATGATAAATCTCATCCAACCGATCACCGTCCAGCAAGCTTACAATGGAATTACTCATGCACGACAGTGAGCATCATGAAATTGGTGATGGAGGATGGTTGATGATGACGATGGCGATGGATTCCCCTCTCCGGAGCCCCGAATGGACTCCAGATCATCCCTCCCGAGAGAGTTTAGGGCTTGGCGGCGGCTCCATATCGTAAAACGTGATGAATATTTCTCTTTGATTTTTTCTCTCTAAACACGAATATATAGAGTTGGAGTTGAGGTCGGAGGAGCTACAGGGGGCCCACGAGGTAGGGGGCGCGCCCAGGGGGCAGGCGCGCCCCCCACCCTCGTGGCTAGGGTGTGGCCCCCTGGTCTTGATCTTTTGCCGGTATTTTTATTATTTCCAAAAACAATCTCCGTGAACTTTTAGGTCATTCCGAGAACTTTTGTTTCTACACATAAATAACACCATGGCAATTTTGCTGAAAACATCGTCAGTCCGGGTTACTTCCATTCAAATCATGCAAGTTAGAGTCCAAAACAAGGGCAAAAGTGTTTGGAAAAGTAGATATGACGGAGATGTATCAGAGACCATCTTCATCCTACACCTCCCACGGATTGATAAACCTTAGGTCATCCACTTGAGGGAAATTTGCTATTGTCCTACAAACCTCTGCACTTGGAGGCCCAACAATGTCTACAAGAAGAAGGTTGTGTAGTAGACATCAAGCTCTTTTCTGGCGCCGTTGCCGGGGAGGTTAGCACTTGAAGGTATATCTTTGGATCTTGCAATCGAATATTTTTGTTTCTTGTTTTATCACTAGTTTAGTGTATAAAAGAAAATTACAAAAAAATGGAATTGAGGGTACCTCATATGCTTCATCTGTTTAATATCTTTCATGAAAATAAGGATTCCTATAATTGTGCCAAATTGCTAGAGGAAGAATGCATTAGAATGTTTGGCACTAAATCTTTGAATGATAAGCATGATTGCAATGTTGTTAGTATGAATTCCTTTAATATCCATGGTACTAATGATGATTGCACTAGTCATGATGAAAATGTCTCTTATAAGCATGTCAATTTTTATGGAGTGCATAGAGTTTGCAAGTACACACCAAATAGGGAAGATAGATTTTGCAAGAGGCATAAGTATTTAGAAACTAAATGGTTGCAAGAAAGGCTAAATGCTTGTGCTGAAGATTTAAAATTTCTTTGTCATCCTTGTGAAATTTGCAATGAACGTGATCATTTAAATATCCAATGCAAATTGTTTCATGATTGAATCGTGTCCAAAAATTGTGATGACTTGATTTCCCTTGCACATCATAATGAACTGAGTTTGCTTCTGGGTTATGAAGAAATGAAACGTATAACTAAGGATATTCCAGAATTTTCCCTTGCTAAAGTTCTTGATTTTGATCTAGAGGAAATTTATGTGTATTGTGCAGTGAATTGCATTGAAAATCCTTATATATTGCCAATTACATAAAGACAAGAAAACAAATAGAAGATGAAGAGAATACTAATGAAAGGGAAGAGACTTCCCAATATCCTCCTATTATTTCTTATGATGAATCAGGTAACGAGGAGGAGCCTTCTATTCAACCAATTTCATTAATAAGGAGCTCCAAAAAGAGGATTAAACCCATATATGATGTGGAGAAGAAAAAGAAAAGACGGAGAAGCAAAGGTAATAAGGTATTCATCCCAAATGATGTTGCTCCTATTACTCATTGTGATGATGATAATTGTTATATTATTGGTGCTATCCATACTATTAATGATGAGAGTGATTATGCTTATGATATGAGAAGGCCCAAGCTTGGGGATGCTATGTTTGGTGAGAATGACTTGTTTGAGAATTTATTTGCTACTTTGTCCCAAGCTTGGGGATGCTATGCTTAATGAAGATGATATTTTTAGTCTCCCAAGTTTTGATGAGCAAATTTATTATGATGATAGCATGCCTCCTATTTATGATGATTATATTGATGAAAGTGGGTTTGGAAGAGTATCAACTTTAGGAAGTAATGATCCCACTATTTTTGAGGATGTCGAATCTTATTGTGATGATTATAAAAGTGGATTTGGAGAGGTCATGACTTTATTTAGTAATGATTACACTATCTTGGAAGAGGTTTCAATTGATTATGATGAGAACAAAGTTGCTACTTATGATGATTATTGTAATGACACTTATGCTATACAAAGTAGTGATGATTATATTTATAAATCTTGTCAAGAATATGATTACCCTTTTTATGAACATTACTCTTTTTGATGTGGAAACCATTTATAGTATTCGGGTTTATTATGATACTCCCACTATTCCGAATGAGAAGAATTTTGCTTATGTGTAGAATAGTAAATTTTCTATGCTTGTAGATCATGAAAAGAATGTTTTATGTGATAGTTATATTGTTGAATTTATTCATTATCCTAATGAAAATTATTATGAGAAAAGAATATATGCTTGTAGGAATTGCAATAATATCAAGTTTCCTGTCTATGTGTTGAAAATCTTGAAGCTATGCTTGTTTTACCTTCCTATGCAAGTAGATTATTGTTCCCATAAATTGTTTGCTCACAAAATCCCTATGCATAGGAAGTGGATTAGACTTAAAAGTGCTAGTCATATTATTCATGATGCTCTCTTTATGTATCAATTCTTATCTTTTATGTGAGCATCATTGAAATCATCATGCCTAGCTAGGGGAGTTAAACGATAGCGCTTGTTGGGAGGCAACCCAATTTTATTTTTGTTCCTTGCTTTTTGTTCCTGTTTAGTAATAAATAATCCATCTAGCCTCTGTTTAGATGTGGTTTTATGTTTTAATTAGTGTTTGTTCCAAGTAGAACCTTTGGGAAGACTTGGGTGAAGTCTTTGTGACCCTGCTGTAAAAAACAGAAACTTTAGCGCTCACGAGATTAGCTACCATTTTTACTGGAGAGTGTGATTAGGTTGATTATTTTTGCAGATGATTAATAGAAAAATTACTCAGGTCCACCAATTTATTTCAGAATTTTAGGAGTTACAGAAGTATACGTTTGATACAAATTACTACAAACTGTTCTGTTTTTGACAGATTCTGTTTTCATTGTGTTGTTTGCTTATTTTGATAAATCTATGAGTAGTATCGGAGGGTATAAACCATAGAGAAGTTACAATACAGTAGATATTACACCAATATGAATTTATAATGAGTTCACAACAGTACCTAAGTGGTGATTTATTTTCTTATACTAACGGAGCTTACGAGTTTTCTGTTAAGTTTTGTGTTGTGAAGTTTTCAAGTTTTGGGTACAGACTCGATGGACTATGGAATAAGGAGTGGCAAGAGCCTAAGCTTGGGGATTACAAAGGCACCCCAAGGTAATATTCAAGTACAACCAAAATCCTAAGCTTGGAGATGCCCCGGAAGGCATCCCCTCTTTCGTCTTCATTCATCGGTAACTTTACTTGGAGCTATATTTTTATTCACCACATGATATGTGTTTTGCTTGGAGCGTCATTTTATTTTCTTTTGTTTTTCTTGATGTTTGAATAAAATACCAAGATCTGAAATTCTTAAATGTTAGAGATTCTTCACATAGTTGCATAATTATTCGACTACTCACTGATATTCACTTATATCTTTCGGAGTAGTTTGTCGTTTGCGCTAGTGCTGCACTTATATCCTTTTAGAGTACGGCGGTGGTTTTATTTTGAAGAAATTATTGATATCTCAAGCTTCACTTATATCATTTTGAGAGTCTTTAGAACAGCATGGTAATTTGCTTGGTTTATGAAATTAGTCCTAATATGATAGGCATCCATGATGGGTATAATAAAACTTTCATATAGGTGCATTGAATACTATGAGAAGTTTGATGCTTGGTGATTGTTTTGAGACATGAGGATGGTGATATTAGAGTTGTGCTAGTTGAGTAATTGTGAATTTTAGAAATACTTGTGTTGAGGTTTGCAAGTCCCATAGCATGCACATATGGTAACCGTTGTGTGACAAATTTGAAGCATGAGGTGTTCTTTGATTGCATTCCTTATGAGTGGCGGTCGGGGACGAGCGATGGTCTTTTCCTACCAATCTATCCCCCTAGGAGCATGCGTGTAGTGCTTGGTTTTTGATAACTTGTAGATTTTTGTAATAAGTATGTGAGTTCTTTATGACTATTGTTGAGTCCATGGATTATACGCACTCTCACCCTTCCATCATTGCTAGCCTCTTCGGTACCGTGCATTCCCCTTTCTCACCTCGAGAGTTGGTGCAAACTTCGCCGGTGCATCCAAACCCCGTGATATGATACGCTCTGTCACACAAAAATCTCCTTATATCTTCCTCAAAACAGCCACCATACCTACCTATTATGGCATTTCCATAGCCATTCCGAGATATATTGCCATGCAACTTTCCACCGTTCTGTTCATTATGACACACATCATAATTGTCATATTGCCTTGCATGATCATGTAGTTGACATCGTATTTGTGGCAAGGCCACCATGCATAATTTATCATACATGTCACTCTTGATTCATTGCCCGTCCCGGTACACCGCCGGAGGCATGCATATAGAGTCATATTTTGTTCTAGTATCGAGTTGTAATCTTTGAGTTCTAAATAAATAGAAGTGTGATGATCATCATTAATAGAGCATTGTCCTGAAAAAAAAAGAAAACAGAGAAAGGCCAAAAAAAGGAAAGGTCAAATAAAAAAAGGCAAAAAAAGAAAAAATAAGAAAGGCCAAATAAAAAAATATAAAAGAAGGGACAATGCTACTATCCTTTTTCCACACTTGTGCTTCAAAATAGCACCATGATCTTCATGATAGAGAGTCTCTTGTTTTGTCACTTCCATATACTAGTGCGAATTTTTCATTATAGAACTTGGCTTGTATATTCCAATAATGGGCTTCCAAAAATGCCCTAGGTCTTCGTGAGCAAGCAAGTTGGATGCACACCCACTTAGTTTCTTTTGTTGAGCTTTCATACATTTATAGCTCTAGTGCATCCGTTGCATGGCAATCCCTACTCCTCGCATTGACATCAATTGATGGGCATCTCCATAGCCCGTTGATTAGCCGCGTCAATGTGAGACTTTCTCCTTTTTTGTCTTCTCCACACAACCCCCATCATTATATTCTATTCCACCCATAGTGCTATGTCCATGGCTCACGCTCATGTATTGCGTGAAAGTTGAAAAAAGTTTGAGATTACTAAAGTATGAAACAATTGCTTGGCTTATCATCGGGGTTGTGCATGATGAGAGCATTTTTGTGTGACGAAAATGAAGCATAGCCAAACTATATGATTTTGTAGGGATAAGCTTTCTTTGGCCATGTTATTTTGAGAAGACATAATTGGTTAGTTAGTATGCTTGAAGTATTATTATTTTTTATGTCAATATTAAACTTTTGTCTTGAATCTTATGGATCTGAATATTCTTGCCACGATAAAGAGGATTACATGGATAAATATGTTAGATAGCATTCCACATAAAAAATTATGTTTTTATCATTTACCTACTCGAGGACGAGCAGGAGTTAAGCTTGGGGATGCTTGATACGTATCCAATGTATATATAATTTTTGATTGTTCCATGCTATTTATATCAACCTTGGATGTTTTATATGCTATTTTATATGATTTTTGGGACTAACCTATTAACCTAGAGCCCAGTGCCAGTTTCTATTTTTTCATTGTTTTTGGGTATCGCAGAAAAAGAAAACCAAACGGAGTCCAATTGACCTAAAACTTCATGGAACTTATTTTTGGACCAGAAGAAGGCCATGGATTAAAAGAGTTGGGCCAGAAGAGTCCCGGGCTGGCCACGAGGGTAGGGGCGTGCCCACCCCCCTAGGCACGCCTCCCTACCTCGTGGACAGCCCGGAGACCCCCCTGACTTGTTCTTGGCGCCAAAACCTCTTATATATACAGAAACCCTCAGAACATAACCTAGATCGGGAGTTCCGCCGCCAGAAGCCTCCGTAGCCACCGAAGACCAATCTAGACCCATTCCGGCACCCTGTCGGAGGGGGAATCCCTCTCCGGAGGCCATCTTCATCATCCCGGCGCTCTTCATGACGAGGAGGGAGTAGTTCACCCTCGGGGCCGAGGGCATGTACCAGTAGCTATGTGTTTGATCTCTCTCTCTCTCTCTCTCTCTCTCTCGTGTTCTTGAGTCGGCACGATCTTGATGTATCGCGAGCTTTGCTATTATATTTGGATCTTATGATGTTTCTCCCCCTCTACTCTCTTGTGATGAATTGAGTTTTTCCTTTGAAGTTATCTTATCGGATTGAGTCTTTAAGGATTTGAGAACACTTGATGTATGTCTTGCATGTGCTTATCTGTGGTGACAATGGGATATCTTGTGATCCACTTGATGTATGTTTTGGTGATCAACTTGCGAGTTCCATGACCTCGTGAACTTATGCATAGGGGTTGGCACACGTTTTTGTCTTGGCTCTCTGGTAGAAACTTTGGGGCACTCTTTGAAGTTCTTTGTGTTGGTTGAATAGATGAATCTGAGATTGTGTGATGCATATCGTATAATCATACCCACGGATACTTGAGGTGACATTGGAGTATCTAGGTGACATTAGGGTTTTGGTTGATTTTTGTCTTAAGGTGTTCTTCTAGTACGAACTCTTGAATAGATCGATCAGAAAGGATAACTTTGAGGTGGTTTTGTACCCTACCATAATCTCTTCGGTTGTTCTCCGCTATTAGTGACTTTGGAGTGACTCTTTGTTGCATGTTGAGGGGTAGTTATATGATCCAGTTATGTTATTATTGTTGAGTGAACTTGCACTAGTGAAAGTATGAACCCTAGGCTTTGTTTCAACGCATTGCAATACCGTTTTCGCTCACTTTTATCATTAGTTACCTTGATGTTTTTTATAATTTCAGATTACAAAAACCTATATCTACCATCCATATTGCACCTGTATCACCATCTCTTCGCCGAACTAGTGCACCTATACAATTTACCATTGTATTGCATGTGTTGGGGACACAAGAGACTCTTTGTTATTTGGTTGCAGGGTTGTTTGAGAGAGACCATCTTCATCCTACGCCTCCCACAGATTGATAAACCTTAGGTCATCCACTTGAGGGAAATTTGCTACTGTCCAACAAACCTCTGCACTTGGAGGCCCAACAACATCTACAAGAAGAAGGTTGTGTAGTTGACGTCAAAAGTGCATGAAGAAACTCCATGCAGATGGACTTTTGGAATCACTTGATTATGAATCATTTGATGCTTGCGAACCATGCCTCATGGGCAAGATGACTAAAACTCTGTTCTCCGAAACAATGGAGCGAGCAACTGACTTATTGGAAATAATACATACCGATTTATGCGGTCCGATGAGTGTTGAGGCTCGCGGCAGGTATCGTTATTTTCTGACCTTCACAGATGATTTGAGCAGATATGGGTATATCTACTTCATGAAACACATGTCTGAAACATTTGAAAAAGTTCAAAGAATTTTGGAGTGAAGTGGAGAATCATCGTAACAAGAAAATAAAGCTTCTATGATCTGATCACGGAGGTGAATGCTACCTCTTGAGCACTGCGTTGGTTTTCCCTTGAAGAAGAAAGGGTGATGCCGTAGAGCAGCGTAAGTATTTCCCTCAGTTTTTGAGAACCAAGGTATCAATCCAGTAGGAGGCCACGCACGAGTCCCTCGCATCTACACAAACAAATAAACTCCTCGCAACCAACGCGATAAAGGGGTTGTCAATCCCTTCACGGTCACCTACGAGAGTGAGATCTGATAGATATGATAAGATAATATTTTTGGTATTTTTATAATAAAGATGCAAGTAAAATAAATGGAAAAGTAAATAACTAAGTATTGGAAGATTAATATGAGGGAAAATAGACCCGTGGGCCATAGATTTCACTAGAGGCTTCTCTCGAGAGCATAAGTATTACGATGGGTGAACAAATTACTGTTGAGCAATTGACAGAATTGAGCATAGTTATGAGAATATCTAGGTATGATCATGTATATAGGCATCATGTCCAAGACAAGTAGACTGACTCCTGCCTGCATCTACTACTATTACTCCACACATCGACCGCTATCCAGCATGCATCTAGAGTATTAAGTTCAAGGGAACAGAGTAATGCTTTAAGCAAGATGACATGATGTAGAGGGATAAACTCATGCAATATGATATAAACCACATTTTGTTGTCCTCGATGGCAACAATACAATATGTGCCTCATTTCCCCTACTGTCACTGGGAAAGGACACCGCAAGATTGAACCCAAAGCTAAGCACTTCTCCCATTGCAAGAAAGATCAATCTAGTAGGCCAAACCAAACTGATAATTCGAAGAGACTTGCAAAGATAACCAATCATACATAAAAGAATTCAGAGAAGATTCAAATATTGTTCATAGATAAACTTGATCATAAACCCACAATTCATCGGTCTCAACAAACACACCGCAAAAGAAGATTACATCGAATAGATCTCCAAAAGAGAGGGGGAGAACTTTGTATTGAGATCCAAAAAGAGAGAATAAGCCATCTAGCTAATAACTATGGACCGTAGGTCTGAAGTAAACTACTCACACTTCATCGGAGAGGCTATGGTGTTGATGTAGAAGCCCTCCATGATCGACACCCCCTCCGGCAGAGCTCCGGAAAAGGCCCAAAGATGGGATCTCGTGGATATAGAAAGTTACGGTGGTGGAATTAGGGTTTTGGCTCCGTGTCTAGTAGTTTGGGGGTACGTAGGTATATATAGGAGGAAGGAGTACGTCGGTGGAGCAACGTGGGCCCCACGAGGGTGGAGGGGCGCCTGGGGGGGTAGGCGCGCCCCCCTACCTCGTGCCTTCCTGGTTGATTGCTTGACGTAGGGTCCAAGTCCTCCGGATCATGTTCGTTCCAAAAATCACATTCCCGAAGGTTTCATTCTGTTTGGACTCCGTTTGATATTCTTTTTATGTGAAACCCTAAAATAGGCCAAAAAAACAGCAATCCTGGGCTGGGCCTTCGGTTAATAGGTTAATCCCAAAAATAATATAAAATTGTATAATAAAGCCCAATAATGACCAAAACAGGATATAATATAGCATGGAACAATCAAAAATTATAGATACGTTGGAGACGTATCAAGCATCCCCAAGCTTAATTCCTGCTCGCCTTCGAGTAGGTAAATGATAAAAACAGAATTTTTGATGTGGAATGCTACTTGACATAATTTCAATGTAATTCTCTTAATTGTGGTATGAATATTCATATCCGAAAGATTCGAGACAAAAGTTTAATATTGACATAGAAATAATAATACTTCAAGCATACTAACTAAGCAATTATGTCTCTTCAAAATAACATGGCCAAAGAAAGTTATCCCTAAAAAATCATATAGTCTGGCTATGCTCCATCTTCACCACACAAAGTATTCAAATCATGCACAACCCCGATGACAAGCCAAGCAATTGTTTCATACTTTGGGTGTTCTTAAACTTTTTCAATCTTCACGCAATACATGAGCGTGAGCCATGGACATAGCACTATAGGTGGAATAGAATGGTGGTTGTGGAGAGGACAAAAAGGGAGAAGATAGTCTCACATCAACTAGGCGTATCAACGGGCTATGGAGATGCCCATTAATAGATATCAATGTGAGTGAGTAGGGATTTCCATGCAACGGATGCACTAGAGCTATAAATGTATGAAAGCTCAACAAAAGAAACTAAGTGGGTGTGCATCCAACTTGCTTGCTCACGAAGACCTAGGGCATTTGAGGAAGCCCATCGTTGGAATATACAAGCCAAGTTCTATAATGAAAAATTCCCACTAGTATATGAAAGTGATAGCATAGGAGACTCTCTATCATGAAGATAAGGTGCTGCTTTGAAGCATTAAGTGTTGTCATCACAATTTTATCGTTGCAGTTCTGGAATACTTGAGATTAGTTTCGCCGACATCGAAAATCGCTTTTATGCAGTTGTTGGTGAGATAACCTCGACGCCACCCAGTACTGCGGCGGGAGTTCGGGAGTATTGCCATAACTTGTATAACGGATGCTTTTCGAAGGTTGAGGTAGACGATTTCCGAAGGTTTCTTGGTTATGTGTTGAAGGATGGATACAGCTGGATGTAGGATTTGTTAGAATTGGGTGAGATATTATGCTTCCCCTGTATCCCCAACACCTGATTGCATATCTGGGAAAATTTCTGGAGTTTATAAGTGGGAATTCAAGTAGCTCTTAGGATATCTTTCCGACAGACGTATGATATTAAATTGGGGTTCGACGTCCAGTGGTCCGCCTATTCACGGTCGGTTTTACAGTGGTCTCGTTGTGTCTTAAAGAGTCCTTGGCTATGCCGACTCGGGGACGCTTTGTATGTCATGTGCACTGCCTTGTACATGATGGTGTTGTACGATCGAGCCCGTGTAGACACCACCACAAAAACTTCAGACGAAATCTCTATCATATGTTTGTTCCGGCTTATTCCGCAAGCCAATCCTTTGTTTTGTTTTGAGTTGTGGTATTCGAGTTGCTTCGAAGTCAAATGTTGATTCCATACCTTTCCTAAATGGTATTCTCATGTTCCTATATGAATACCAATCCCTCATGATCATCGAGATTATCATGTTAATTATTTTTTAACCGGCGTGTTTCTCTTCAAGTGGATCCGACCATTTCAACATCAACGACATCAATTCTTAGTTCTTCTCAACGGTGTTTGTTTCATCTGTCTCCAAGTTGCCTTTGTTTTTTCCCACCCTCCCTCCCTTGTTATCTCTGAGGACTCAGAATTTTTACTCAACTATCCTTTTATTGATGGGAAGTCTCTCCATTCCTTTTCCGTCAATGTTCTTATCCGGTGATTCTCATGAAGATTCTAACGGAGCCTCAAGTTTATCATTCTTTGTTCTTTTATCTTCTCCGGTGGAACCAAGTCAAGCTCTGTTGATCATATCATTTCCTCGTTTCAATGCTTTCTTATGCCGGTGCAATTCTTAATCATTCACCTCTCGCTATTCAATTGTTCCGGAGTGCTCAAGATATCTCCAAGATTCGTGTTTCCACTCTACATTCATTCAAGCTCTTTCGAGGATGTTATCTCATTCAAGCCATTTAATTCAACCGGTGAAATCTCTATTTTAAATCTTTCAACGGTGTGTCTTTTGAGTGGGCCCTAACCCACAGGTCTTTTCCCAGGATCTTACCTGACTCTTCTTATTTTTCCGGTGCTTCTCAAATTCTTTTCTAAAGTTTGACGTAAGAATGATTTATCATCAGTCAAATGTCTTTCTCCAAGATCTTTCAAATTCTTTTCACCATTGGCTCAACCTTTCCATTCTTCATTCCGGAGTGTCTCAACAATTCATGGTGGTGTTTCTCGTCATAATTCTCAGATTTTGAAGACCGAAGAAGAATTTTCTCTCAATCTTGCTCCATTCTCTTTAAGATTCGTGGTTCTAGTTCAAGGCCATCCTCTCATAATTGTTTTGATTGTGAGAATTCCTTTCACCTATCTGGAGTCCATCAATTCAGGTTTATTCATTCTCAGCTTTCAGTTATCATTCTCCAATCTTACCGGTGCTTCGTTCAAGTGATCTCTAATCGGCTCGTGATCTCTTCATTCTCATGTATCTAAATCCTCTCAAGCATCTTCGTTCATTTTATAATTATTCCCGGTGTTTCTTTATCTTCTCTTCGTTCATTTTCAATTCTTACGGTGGTTCGTTCAAGAGTTCCTCTTCCTTCGTTTATCATATCAATTCATTCGTTGTTTCAATTCTACCGGCGGTTCATTGAAGACCTTCCCAAGTTTATGTTATATCTCTCTTAATCTTTTCTACGAGAATAAGTAATATGTCAAATCTGTTGATTGTCATCAATTTAATTGATGAAGGATAAGCATAATGTAATTCTTATTCTTGAATCACCCAAATGTTTAATTCCTTATTCCGGAGGTTCATCCAATTCTCGGCTTCACTTGATTCATCTTTCTTTTCCCGGAGTTCCAAGTTCCCTCAATTATTTCATCGCGGAGATCCATCTAAATCATTACAAGGTTTCATCTTGTGTTTCCAACTTCTTTTTATTTTCATTATTCTTTTTGTTTACCGGAGTTCCTCATGAAGGTTCTACATGATGGTTCATCAAGGATTTATATTCCTTCTCAAAGTGTTCATCGAGATTACTTTCAAAGGAGCTCAAGTACTCTTCGTCTTGCAATCCGGAGTGCCATTCTTTCTATCGTATCATTAGAGGTGGTATTATGTCATTCTTGATGATTTGAGTTCATGTTCCATGATTCACATGTTGTTAAGCATGAGCTATTTTAAATCCATCAACCTCTTCGTTGGAGTTATCTTGGGTTATATTTCACCTAATACTTTCCGTAAGGATTGTTGCTAATTATGGTGCTTATAAATGATCCAAGTTATTCACTTATCCTTCCGGTGAGATAAGTTTCTCGTCTCCTTGTTCTTATCATTCCAATTTGTCGTTTCCGTTAGTGGCAGAATTTCACCTCTGCTTTGAGATGTTCTCCATAAGTCCACTACAAGCTTACTCTTTTCGTTGTTGGTTTTCCAACAACTCTGCTCGAACTTTCCCCTAAAGATGATTTTCAAGATCATTTGAGGTAGAAGATATTGTTTTCTACTCCATTCATTCCATTCCTTACTCTCATTTCTTCCGGAGGCGTCGTGATGTTTCTCTTTTCTCTCATCATCTCGGATGGTGTTCTTTTCGTGCTTACCCATTTAACCAGAGTATTGTGCCCCTTCACTCAAGCTCTTTCATTTTATCAAGTCTTTCATCTCTTTTCAACTGGAGTGCTACGCGAATCGGTTCTTTCTTTTCCTCTTAACGGAGTGCTTTCAACTTCGTTCATCGCTGTTGCTTTCTTTCTTTCAATTTGTGTAACCTTTCAAGGTTCTTTGGTTTCACTCCTTTGTCAAAGAAGCAACTTAGTTTTACCTTTTCTCTCCCTCTTCCTTTCCCTCCGGTGCCATCCTAGATCTCGGGACGAGATCCTCTCGTAGTGGTGGAGTGTTGTAACGCCCCAAGACCGAAGCTTCAGATACCTTCCATGGGTTCCGAGTTTCGTTGGTGTTTTGTTTGGTTCGTTGCATTAATCCTTGCATCATGTCATCATGTCATAAATCTTTTGCATCTCAACTAAATTAAATGGCATGGATCCTCGATCCATTTAAATCGAGGGAAGGGTGACTTCTCTTTATAACATATCCTCCCTATATTATAGGGAGCTATAACGAAATATTCCATTAGTTTGGGATCACATATAACACACTTGCAAATAATCTCATGCCTTTTTCCGCTTCAAGTTTGGTCCCCAAACTTTTCCTGTAATTTCTTTCGTCACTTCCCCGAGCTCCACCTAAATTCTCAACATTTTTGGGCACTTCGAAAAACCTGTCCTAGCTCAAACCTTTTGAATTAAATTCAAAGAAATTTGAATTTATTCTTTCAATATTGGTCATTCCTAATTTCTTGGATCAACACATTTTGTGTGAGTCCAAGAAATTTAACCTCTTGCTCAAATTCGTCCACTAACCATCTCCTTCATTTTTTCTTGTCTCTTTATTCTTCCTTCTTTCTTCTAAGGAGTATATGAGAGAGAGGGGGGGTTGCACCCAGGCCCAGCCGCAGCGGACAGCCCACCTGGGCCTCCCAACACATAGCCAAGCCGGCCACTAGGCCCAGTAAAGCTCCCCCCGTAACCCTAGCCCGATCCCCATCTCCCCTCTCCCTCGTTCCCTCCAGTGCGCCGCTACCTCATACGCACGGATCGAGCCAGGAGGCATGCTCGATCCCATCTCTCCCTCCTGCGCCACCATGTCTCTCCCTTAGCCCGATCCCCTCTCCCTCCTCTCGCTCTTCCTTGCGCCGAAACCCATGGTCCTGTTGCAGCTGCTCTTCCCGGCTCCTCCCGTGGCGCCCACGTCCCTGTTCACCTCCACTGCCTCCGTGCCAGGGTCCCTCGCAGGCTCCTCCTTGTCGACTTGCCTCGCCGCCGGGCGTCCCTGCCCCGCCGCTTTCTCCTTGTCGGCGCCCAGGCCCCGTCGAGCTCACTGCTGCACCTTGTCGCGTCACTGCTGCATCCTCGCCGCCGCCCGGGCTCCTCCTTCCACCTTGCCTCTCTGAAACCCCCGCGGATGCCATCTTCCAGCCTCGCCGGATGCCGTCCAGGGAACCCATGGCGCCGTTAAGGCCAATGTCGCCAGCACCGTCCTCCTCTGCCTGCACCTGCTCATCATCCTTGGGATCTACGAGAAGCAGCTCCGAAGTGCTCCAGCAGCCCGAGGTGGTAGCAGCATCGGTACAGGTGTGTCGGGCTCCCGAGCGCCTCCTCCTGCCGGCCTGGCGTGCAGCAGCAGCGTACTACTTCGCCCTTCGTGTGTCTCTGTTTTTTGTTGATGTTAAGACCGTGGCTCTAAGACCGTATCCGGTTCGTCAAGTACCACGCCGTCGGTTTCCCTCCAAGTGTGATGTTGGAACGTGCATGACTACACGGATTCGCCAAGTACCACGACGCCCCCCCCCCCCGAAGAGTTCGGTGTCGGTGTACTAGAGTAGGGGTACCCTAGTATCCCGAACTTGTGCACGGGCAGTCGCAGCATCCCGCGGCAAGGCTTGCCGGGTGACCGCCAAGATCCTCCACGGTTCCTTTGGAGCCATTCAAGAACAAAGTACTCAAACCAAGGCCCCGGCAAGAGGAGCTGGCCGGGAAGGAAACAAAACCCCGGCAAGAGGAGCTTGCCGGGAAGGCCAACCAAGGCATACCAAGAAAACTTGCCGCAACGCGCCACGCGTCCCGGCAAGGCCCGGTGAGCGACAAGCTCCCGAACACGACAAGACGACGACCGCGGCAAGGAGCTTGCCGCGGGAAACCCCCACTTCGTGCCCGCGCTCCAGCACACCCGCCAACGTGTCGCTCTAGGACCCTCCCAAGCACACGTGGCAGGAGGCCGTGCAGCTAGGGGTGCGCGGTGGCAAGCAGGCGCTGACAAGATAACCATCATGGCAAACGGTGGCGTCCCTAGCGGTCCCTTTCGGTACTGTTTAGGCGACACAGACGGGCAATTAATGCCCTTGTCCCCTGCCGCCAGGGTTAGGTATGATACACAGTAACAGGTAGCTGTGCCTACCACAGCACCTTTCCATTTTTGCCCTTTACCTCCGTTGCCACCTGTCGGTAACCCCTTGAGCATATAAAAGGAGGCCCGTGTGCAACGGGGGGGGGGGGGGGGGGTCAGCCAGTTCATCTACTCACGCTCGGTCTTGCTAGCCGCTGGTGTGTACTGTAGCACTCCGCGCTCCTGAGCTAGAAATCAATACAAAACCACAAAGCAGGAGTAGGGTTTTACGCATCCGTGCGGCCCGAACCTGGGTAAATCGCTCGTGTGCTTCGCCTCGATTTGCTCTTTGCACGACCTCCGCCCCCGCCGAACCGAAAGGGACCCGGTCCGCCGGTCCCATAGGTGCCCGAGGATCAGCACCCCGCCATCTTTGGCGCGCCAGGTAGGGGAAGAAACTGGATCGAGGAGCTGCCGGTGGTTCTTTGGCCGATCAGAACGACGCCAAATCGAGCCACTGGACAAACACCTTTCGCTCTAGTCTATGGAGCAGAGGAAGTTATCCCCACGGAACTCGTATACGGGTCACCTCGAGTGCTCGCTTACGATGAGCTCGAGCAAGAGCGGCTACGACAAGATGACGCGCTGCTCCTTGAGGAAGACCGTCTTCAGGCTGCTGTGCGAGCTGCTCGCTACCAGCAAGCTTTGCGCCGCTACCATAGCCGCAAAGTTAAAGCCAGAAGTCTCGAGGAAGGCGACCTTGTTCTTCGGTGCGTTCAGTCCGCCAAGAATTCCAACAAGTTGACGCCGAAGTGGGAAGGCCCTTACCGGGTGAAACGAGTCACTAGGCCTGGCGCTGTCCTCCTTGAGACCGAAGATGGCATTCCGCACCTACTCCACGGAGAAGACGATGGATGGTATGGGCCAGGCATCGTTCAAGAAAGTTTCGCCTTGCAGGGAAGCAAACAACAGAAAAGCGAAGTTGCCAAAGTTTGAGCAATCAATTTTTTTAAATTTTAAGTTATCTCCCTTGAACGACCACACTTTGTATGGGAAACCTGTGCGCGGAGGAACCAACTCATAGCTAGTTGCGCCCTTACTTTGTTTCGAGTCCGCTCAACAACTTAAGTGAGCTGCTAGCGCCCTTACTTTGCTTCGAGTCCGCTCAGCAACTTAAGTGAGCCGCTAGCGCACTTACTTTGTTTCGAGTTCGCTCAGCAACTTAAGTGAGCTACAACTAGTTGCGACAAGGTTTCTTGCCGGTAGCGGCACCGCCAGCAGGCTGCTGACATTCCGCACACAGCGCTCGCGGCTCAGGTGCCTGCACCGGCAAGTTCCCTAAAAGCGTAGGGCAAAAACATACAAAGGAAGGAATCAAGTAAAGGGAGTAACGTTGCAATCATTGCCCGCAATCAAGTTACATTATAAAGATAGCTTGTCGCAGCTCTAACAGATTGTTTTCATGACATGATGGGCAGCGACAAGAAAAGAAGAAATGAGCGGCCTAATCTACGCGATCGCCTTCGACCCGCTTGATCCCGCTCACCTTGTCCACAATGGGTGCGACAAGGGCCTTGAGCTCATCCAGATCAGCTTCTGGCGGTAAGGACCTGAGGATGTTGGTGAGGCGGAGGCCCGGATTGCGGAAGGCCACCTTCATCAACACTTTCTCGAGGGCACCTGCGCAGATCTCGCGCGACTCGTGAGCTAGTTGCTTGGGGATCCTCTCTCGGAGTCGCTGAAGGGCCGTCGCCACGCCCTTGAAGAATAGGACGAGCTTGGCGCTGGACTGGAGGTTGTCGTCGGAGGGATACCCAAGATCTTCCATCCCCAGCGACGCCAGCTCCTTGTCAATATCCGTGGCGGCGTTCACCAGACTCTCCGTCCAGTGCGTCACAGTCTCCCTGAAGGTGTTCTGGGCGGTGGCAGCGCTCTCCAGCAGTGCCTTGTCGGCCTTGATTTCCTCCTTCAAGGCCGCCTCCCGCTTCTTGGCGCTGTCCAGAGTCTTAGTCAAAGTGGTTAGCTTCAACTCAAGATCCACGTTGGAGGCCTTGGCGACGCTGAGCTCCTTGCCCTTCTCGGAGAGATCGGCCTCCAGCCGCGCCACCTTCGTCTTCAACTCCTCCTTGGCGGTCTCGGCGGCGGCGGCAGCGTCCTCCGCTTGCTTGAGGGCTCCGCCAAGCTTCTCCTCGCGCGAGGCAAGCTCCTCCTCGTGGGCGTCGAGATTGACCTTCCACTGCGCCAGCTCGCCCTCTTCCGCGGCTAGGTTCACAGCGGCAAGTCGCTGGCGCTCTTCGGCTTCAGCCTTCTCGAGGAGAAAGACCTTCCGCGCTTAAGCGAGCTGCTCCCGCTCCTCCGCCAGGGATCGGAGGGCTTCCCGGTGGAAACCCCCGAGCTCTTCTGCGCGCTTCTCAATGTCTGCTCCCGCCTTCGTGACAAGCGCCTCGCAGGACTCCAGCTTGGCTTGTCGCGCGCGGTAGAGCGACATCAACCTGCGCAGCAGCCGCTCTTCTTCGGGCTCGTTGCTGCTGCTGCTTGGCGCGTCAACCAGCTTCAGCCCCGCGGAGGCGAGCACTTCTCCGTCGAAGACCTCCCCCTCGACCGGCGCTCTGGAGCTTGATGCCCAGGGAAGATTGATGAAGACGTCGTCGCCGGCCTTTAAATAAACGCCCGGCTGGGGATCCTTGGAACTTGGCGCTGCGGCTTCGGCGGATGGGTCGGCGGTCGGCATAGCGCCTGGCGCTCTTGCGGCCTCTGGGCCGTCAGTACGATCGCCAGATTCCTCGCCAGTTGCTGCGGCGTTAGCCTTGGCGGCCTCTGCGCCGGTGGCGTCTCCAGCACCGGCAGCTTCGTCAGCGGCGGCCTCTGTCTCCATCTGCTCCGCAGCGGATGGACCTGACGGCCGGAAAAGGGGAGAAGAGTCAAACAGAATCCAGCAGAAACTCATAAAGATCAAGAAAAGAAGGATCCAAGAAAAGTTTTGAAGCAAGGGGAGTACCTACACTAGGCTCTGCGGTCGTGGTCTCCGTCGTCGAGGGGCCGCTGGCGCTGTCCCTCGCCGGAGAACCCTCCCTTGCCGGAGACTTCTCCCTCACCGGGAAGCCTTCCCTTGCCGGAGAACTCTCCCTTGTCGGGGGATTCTCCCTTGGCTCCTGGTGGGGCTGCTCGGCTCCTACACAAGTCAACAAGCAAATATCAGCAAAGACAAGTACCCATGCGCGCCTCGCCGTGGAAAATAATTCACACACTTACGCTGGGGGCTGCCATGAAGGAAAGTCGCCGGCTCCGGCAAGGTTGTCTCGGGCGCGCCACCTGTTATCGCAGTGGGCTCGTCCCCGATGATGACCACCGGGGCCTTAGCTCTCTTTGCCGCTCTCTGGGCCAGAGTCCTAAAGAGGAACAGATTCAGGGAAAAGCAAGTGAGAAACAAGACCAACAACAAGAGTTGAAGAAATGCAAGTACAACAAGAGAAGATTACTCTTCTTCTTCTTCCTCGTCGGAGCTTAACGCGGAGAAGTCGAAGCCCGGCGCGCGCCCGGTGCGAGGAGGCGGAGGAGAAGCTTCCCTTGGCCGCTTGGCGGGAGTAGTGGCGGCGGTCTGAGACGACCCCGCTCCGGCTGTTGGCGCGGCGTGAGTAGCGGCAGGGACTGAAGCGGTGGTCCGGCTAGACTCTGCTCCAGTTGCCGTCGTAGCATGAGGCGCTCCCGCGGCAACGGTGTTTGCCGTGGTCGAGCGTGTCACGCGGCGTGGCGACTGTTGGCCCGCTTGCCGCTCCGCCACATCACCAACCTTGCGGAGGCGCCTTCTTGGTGGGGACGGAGGCTCTGCTTCTGGTGAGCTGTCGGAAGACAAGGTGGAAGAAGAGTCGATTTGCAACGAGCCGCTCGTGTCCTTGGCGGGCTCGCCCGGCTCGGTGTCTTGCCCGGCAAGCCCCTTCTTGCCGGCAAGCTCCCCTCGCTCGGCACGGCTTGCCGCTTCTGCTGCATCGGCCTCCTCCGCAGTGAACCCGAACTCGCCCGCGGCTGCAGCTGCCGCTGCCTCCTCCAGCCTAGTGGCGATGAGCGCCATCTCCGCATCCGTGGTGTCGCGGGTGAGGCCGTCCTTCTCGTCGAAGCGGATTGGCACTTCCACCAAGTCATCGAAGAATTGCTGCACGACCTCGTCTGCAGGCTCCTGCCAAGTTGGCACAATCCCGTGCGAGTCGCACTCCGGCATCATTGCACGGATGCGGTCGAGCGCGGAATTGTTACACAAAGGCACGACGCCCCCCGGCAACCTGAACGCCTTGGGATGCTGGGGGTCATATTTGAACAGCTCCTGCAGGATCGCGTTGAGCTCCAGGACTGTGAAGTTGTAATTGAGGCCTGGCCGCTGCCTCATGATGTCTGCCGCGTTCTTGAACTCCCAAGTGGGCCTCCCCCGTTCCTGCAGGGGGGCGATGCGGCAGCGAAGGAAGTCTGCGCCGACAGCGCCAACAGTAAGCCCGGCAAGCCTCAGGCGCAGGATCCTGGTGACAGCAATCTTCAGCCTGGCGTCCTCTGGAGCCATGTCACTCCAATCGCTGCCGCGTGCTACTGGGGTTCGGCGTCGGATGGTAAATGGCTGCGGGCTCTCCTCGTCAATCCAGCACCAATCAGCTCTCCACTCCTCCCACTTGCCGCGGAATTCTCCCTCCAGATAGGTCTCTTTCTTGCCGGGCCTTGAGATCCAGGCAATCCCGCCGGATAGAGGCTCTCCTCTCTCTACTCGGGGTATGAAAAAGTGGCGGAAGAGGGCTACGTTTGGAAGGACTCCGACAAAGTTTTCGCAGAGGTGTGCGAAAACTGCCATTGTCAGGACGGCGTTGGGAGTGAAGTCAAGGAGATGGAATCCATAGGTGTTCATGATGTCGCAGAAGAAATCAGAGAAGGGCGCGCAGAGCCCGCAATAGAAGAACAATGCGAAGAAGGGGTACCCATTCGGAGCCTTCTTCCAAGCGGCGGCGGGGAGAACCTTTGTGCGCGGATGCGCGCGCGTCTCCGCCGACCAGTACAGATAGTAGTTCTCCCTCAGCTCCTTCGCGCCGAGCTTGGGGGGGGGGGAAACGGACCGCTCCTTCCGCAGCGCTGCGAGCCGCTGCGCCTCGGTCGTCTTCACGGTCTTCCCCTTGTCGGCTTTTGGAGCCATGGCGGAAGTAGTGGAGGAGGTCGACGGCGTTGGTGGTGCTAGTGGCGATGGGGGGCGGAGCACTGCTCTCTCTCTTAGCTTTGGGGAGGCAAGGGAGCGGCGGAGATTTCTGAGATTGGGAACGGCAACAGGCGAGTGGGCCAACTGCCCCCGCTTTCCCTGCTTATAAAGGAGGAGGGGGCGGACGTTCCGCATTTCCGAATAAAGAAACCCCCGCAACCTCCCCCACGACGCCGCATTCAACGCGTGCCGTTCGGGGAGGGCGCGGTGGATACGGAGTGAGATACGGCGTAACCTAGGCCGCGCGTGCCCGTGCCCTGTTTTGGGCCTGGCCCAACAGCGCTCGGCACCGTGTCTGGCCCAGGCCCGGGGGCTCCTGTCGGTGTACTAGAGTAGGGGTACCCTAGTATCCCGAACTTGTGCACGGGCAGTCGCAGCATCCCGCGGCAAGGCTTGCCGGGTGACCGCCAAGATCCTCCGTGGTTCCTTTGGAGCCATTCAAGAACAAAGTACTCAAACCAAGGCCCCGGCAAGAGGAGCTGGCCGGGAAGGAAACAAAACCCCGGCAAGAGGAGCTTGCCGGGAAGGCCAACCAAGGCATACCAAGAAAACTTGCTGCAACGCGCCACGCGTCCCGGCAAGGCCCGGTGAGCGACAAGCTCCCGAACACGACAAGACGACGACCGCGGCAAGGAGCTTGCCGCGGGAAACCCCCACGTCGTGCCCGCGCTCCAGCACACCCGCCAACGTGTCGCTCTAGGACCCTCCCAAGCACACGTGGCAGGAGGCCGTGCAGCTAGGGGTGCGCGGTGGCAAGCAGGCGCTAACAAGATAACCATCGGGGCAAACGGTGGCGTCCGTAGCGGTCCCTTTCGGTACTGTTTAGGCGACACGGACGGGCAATTAATGCCCTTGTCCCCTGCCGCCAGGGTTAGGTATGATACACTGTAACAGGTAGCTGTGCCTACCACAGCACCTTTCCATTTTTGCCCTTTAACTCCGTTGCCACCTGTCGGTAACCCCTTGAGCATATAAAAGGAGGCCCGTGTGCAACGGGGGGGGGGGGGGGTCAGCCAGTTCATCTACTCACGCTCGGTCTTGCTAGCCGCTGGTGTGTACTTTAGCACTCCGCGCTCCCGAGCTAGAAATCAATACAAAACCACAAAGCAGGAGTAGGGTTTTACGCATCCGTGCGGCCCGAACCTGGGTAAATCGCTCGCGTGCTTCGCCTCGATTTGCTCTTTGCACGACCTCCGCCCCCGCCGAACCGAAAGGGACCCGGTCCGCCGGTCCCATAGGTGCCCGAGGATCAGCACCCCGGCATTCGGGTTCGACAAGTTCGATGACGCTATTGTACAACCACGCTACCGAGACCGGCAAGACCGATGGTACGAAACCACCAAGTACCTCTATGAACGGATGCGTCCAAGCCACCTCGGGGATCTCCAAGTACACCACCGACAAGACCACACGGATGCTCGAACGAGTGCTGAACGAAACGTCAAGTTCCACGACAACCATCGGCATGTACCCCTACACCACATCGGAACGCCGAGTTCCTCTTCGGAGGTGTGTATGATGACCAGGGCTAAAAGACCCGTACACCACTACCGTCGTTGAAGACCCGTGTAACGCATGCGTCAAGTACCTCCACCGTCGACCCTAGAGCGTGCGAGAACGACTACTTCCACTACCGCCGTCGCGAGAACGTCTACTTCCTCTACTTTGCACCGGACGAGAACTGTCTTGCTTGCACGCTTAAAAGGTATAACCTCGAGACGACGTCCGTGAACGAATGCTTGCGTTGTATGAGTTGGACCGTGTGTTGATCCGTGTCGGAGTTGTTCGTTGCACGAAGCCCCTCTTTTGCCTTGCCACCGTCATGTGGGAACCCGGAATCTGGGAGCACCCCATCTTCTTGCAAGACACACTCGCACCCACTTCCTTTTGCACTGGTATCCCCGTGAGCTACCGGATCATCGGAATGTTGCCGTGGCATCATTTACGTTTCGTCGCCGTGGCACCCCTTTCTTTCTACCACGGTGACACAAATGCTTCATAATATGCTCATGTCAACCTTTACCAAAAATTGCATAAAACTTGAACATGTCATCCGCATCATGATAATAACATCAAGACTGTTTAAAATTGTTGTTTGCCTTAAATTTCTAAATGCATATGGGGATTTTCCGGACTTGTCGTTTTGTTGTTCCGGCCTCATTTAAACTTGCCTAGATAGATAGTTTCATTATGCTTCACCTCTTGCCATGCTAACAACATTTAATATTGTTGAGTACCTAAACGAGAGAGAATTAAATAAGTCATGTGGTGTTTCGTTAATATGCAACTCGTTGCATATTGAGCTCCATTTAATTTGTAGGATTGTTTGTGCATTTTTCCATGCCATGCCTCATTAAACCGGACATGCATCATACTTGGTTGTGCATCATGCCATGCTTATGTGATGGTTGTTTACATTGTTGTTTGCTTCTTTCCCGGTTGCTTCTCGCGTTAGCTTCGGTTTCGTTCCGGAGTTGTGAGGATTCGTTCGACTACGTCCATTTGTCTTCTTCATGGACTCGTTCTTCTTCCTTGCGGGATTTCAGGCAAGATGATCATACCCTTGAAATCACTTCTATCTTAGCTTGCTAGTTGCTCGCTCTTTTGCTATGCCTATGCTGCGATACCTACCACTTGCTTATCATGCCTCCCATATTGTTGAACCAAGCCTCTAACCCACCTTGTCCTAGCAAACCATTGTTTGGCTATGTTACCGCTTTGCTCAGCCCCTCTTATAGCATTGTTAGTTGCAGGTGAAGATTGAAGTTTGTTCCTTGTTGGAACATGGAGATGTTGTTCCTTGTTGGAACATGTTTACTTGTTGGAATATCAAAATATCTCTTATTTAATTAATGCATCTATATACTTGGTAAAGGGTGGAAGGCTCGGCCTTATGCCTGGTGTTTTGTTCCACTCTTGCCGCCCTATTTCCGTCAAATCGGTGTTATGTTCCTGGATTTTGCGTTCCTTACACGGTTGGGTTATAATGGGAACCCCTTGACAGTTCGCCTTGAATAAAACTCTTCCAGCAATGCCCAACATTGGTTTTACCATTCGCCACCTAGCCTTTTCTTTCCCTTGGGTTCTGCAGACTCAAGGGTCTTCATTATTTTAACCCCCCCGGGCCAGTGCTCCTCTGAGTGTTGGTCCAAACTAGAGCCCCTTGCAGCGCCACCTCGGGGAAACTCGAGGGCTGGTTTTAGTTGTACGGACTGCTCATCTGAGTGTGCCCTGAGAACGAGACATGTGCAGCTCCTATCGGGATTTGTCGGCACATTCGGGCGGTGTTGCTGGATTTGTTTTAACTTGTCGAAGTGTCTTGTAGAACCGGGATACCGAGTCTGATCGGAATGTCTCGGGAGAAGGTATATCCTTCGTTGACCGTGAGAGCTTGTCATGGGCTAAGTTGGGACACCCCTGCAGGGTTTTGAACTTTCGAAAGCCATGCCTGCGGTTATGGGCAGATGGGAATTTGTTAACGTCCGGTTGTAGAAAACCTGAAGTTGATCTTAATTAAAATACATCAACCGTGTGTGTAACCGTGATGGTCTCTTTCCGGCGGAGTCCGGGAAGTGAACACGGTGTTGGAGTTATGCTTGACGTAGGTTCTTCTAGGATCACTTCTTGATCATACTTTTATCGACCGTGCTTTGCCTTCTCTTCTCGCTCTCATTTGCATATGCTAGCCACCATACATGCTTGTCGCTTGCTGTAGCTCCACCCCATACCTTTACCTTTCCCATAAGCTTAAATAGTCTTGATCGCGAGGGTCCAAGATTGCTGAGTCCCCGTGACTCACAGATACTTCCAAAACCATCTTGCAGGTGCCGATGAGTCCGTGCAGATGACGCAACCAAGCTCAAGGAGGAGCTCGATGAAGACCATGTCCTTTGTGTCCTTTGTGTTGTTTCGTTCTAGTTGATCAGTAGTGGAGCCCAGTTGGGGTCGATCGGGGACCTTGTCGCTTTTGGGGTTCTTCTTTTATTTTGGTTCCGTAGTCGGACCTTGATTGTATCTGGTTGCTGTAATGCTTTATTCATGTAATTGTGTGAAGTAGCGATTGTAAGCCAACTATGTATCTCTTTCCCTTATGTATTACATGGGTTGTGTGAAGATTACCTCACTTGTGACATTGCCTTCAATGCGGTTATGCCTCTAAGTCGTGCTTCGACACGTGGGAGATATAGCCGCATCGAGGGCATTACAAGTTGGTATCAGAGCCTTCCCCGACCTTAGGAGCCCCCTTGCTTGATCGAATAGCTGGCGTTGTTGAGTCTAGAAAAAAATGTTTCAAGTCATTTAGGATTATATATATCGGAGAGTTAGGAATTCTTTTACTCCCTAGTCCCTTCGTCGCTCTGGTGAGGCATCCTGACGTAGAGTTTTGACTCTTCTCTTCTCAAATTTCACTAAAAATATTTTTTAGGATCACGTGGGTATCTTGGAATCGTTCCAATGGTTTTGTGACGAGAACATTATTCTTGGTGCCTCTAGTCATTTAGGGGTTGTGGCAGTGTCCCGGGGAGTTGAGCTCCGAGGTGTTGTTGTCACAATTTTATTGTTGCAGTTCTGGAATACCTGAGATTAGTTTCGCCGACATCGAAAATCTCTTTTATGCAGTTGTTGGTGAGATAACCTCGATGCCACCCAGTACTGGGGCGGGAGTTCGGGAGTATTGCCATAACTTGTATAACGGATGCTTTTCGAAGGTTGAGGTAGACGATTTCCGAAGGTTTCTTGGTTATGTGTTGAAGGATGGATACAGCTGGATGTAGGATTTGTTAGAATTGGGTGAGATATTATGCTTCCCCTGTATCCCCAACACCTGATTGCATAACTGGGAAAATTTTGGGAGTTTATAAGTGGGAATTCAAGTAGCTCTTAGGATATCTTTCCGACAGGCGTATGATATGAAATTGGGGTTCAACATCTAGTGGTCCGCCTATTCACGGTCGGTTTTACAGTGGTCTCATTGTGTCTTAAAGAGTCCTTGGCTATGCCGACTCGGGGACGCTTCGTATGTCATGTGCACTGCCTTGTACATGATGGTGCTGTACAATCGAGCCCGTGTAGGCCCCACCACGAAAACTTCGGACGAAATCTCTATCATATGTTTGTTCCGGCTTATTCCGCAAGACAATCCTTTGTTTTGTTTTGAGTTGTGGTATTCAAGTTGCTTCGAAGTCAAATGTTGATAAAATACCTTTCCTAAATGGTATTCTCATGTTCCTATATGAATACCAATCCCTCATGATCATCGAGATTATCATGTTAATTCTTTTTTAGCCGGCGTGTTTCTCTTCAAGTGGATCCGACCATTTCAACATCAGCGACATCAATTCTCAGTTCTTCTCAACGGTGTTTGTTTCATCCGTCTCCAAGTTTCCTTTGTTTTTTCCCGCCCTCCCTCCCTTGTTTTCTCCGAGGACTCAGAATTTTTACTCAACTATCCTTTTATTGACGGGAAGTCTCTCCATTCCTTTTCCGTCAATGTTCTTATCCGGTGATTCTCATGAAGATTCTAACGGAGCCTCAAGTTTATCATTCTTTGTTCTTTTATCTTCTCCGGTGGAACCAAGTCAAGCTCTGTTGATCATATCATTTCCTCGTTTCAATGCTTTCTTATGCCGGTGCAATTCTTAATCATTCACCTCTCGCTATTCAATTGTTCCGGAGTGCTCAAGATATCTCCAAGATTCGTGTTTCCACTCTACATTCATTCAAGCTCTTTCGAGGATGTTATCTCATTCAAGCCATTTAATTCAACCGGTGAAATCTCTATTTTAAATCTTTCAACGGTGTGTCTTTTGAGTGGGCCCTAACCCACAGGTCTTTTCCCAGGATCTTACCTGACTCTTCTTATTTTTCCGGTGCTTCTCAAATTCTTTTCTAAAGTTTGACGTAAGAATGATTTATCATCAGTCAAATGTCTTTCTCCAAGATCTTTCAAATTATTTTCACCATTGGCTCAACCTTCCCATTCTTCATTCCGGAGTGTCTCAACAATTCATGGTGGTGTTTCTCGTCGTAATTCTCAGATTTTGAAGACCAAAGAAGAATTTTCCCTCAATCTTGCTCCATTCTCTCATAATTGTTTTGATTGTGAGAATTCCTTTCACCTATCTGGAGTCCATCAATTCAGGTTTATTCATTCTCAGCTTTCAGTTATCATTCTCCAATCTTACCGGTGCTTCGTTCAAGTGATCTCTAATCGGCTCGTGATCTCTTCATTCTCATGTATCTAAATCCTATCAAGCATCTTCATTCATTTTATAATTATTCCCGGTATTTCTTTATCTTCTCTTCGTTCATTTTCAATTCTTACGGTGGTTCGTTCAAGAGTTCCTCTTCCTTCGTTTATCATATCAATTCATTCATTGTTTCAATCCTACCGGCGGTTCATTGAAGACCTTCCCAAGTTTATGTTATATCTCTCGTAATCTTTTCTACGAGAATAAGTAATATGTCAAATCCGTTGATTGTCATCAATTTAATTGATGAAGGATAAGCATAATGTAATTCTTATTCTTGATTCACCCAAATGTTTAATTCCTTATTCCGGAGGTTCATCAAATTCTCGGTTTCACTTGATTCATCTTTCTTTTCCCGGAGTTCCAAGTTCCCTCAATTATTTCATCGCGGAGATCCACCTAAATCATTACAAGGTTTCATCTTGTGTTTCCAACTTCTTTTTATTTTCATTATTCTTTTTGTTTACCGGAGTTCCTCATAAAGGTTCTACATGATGGTTCATCAAGGATTTATATTCCTTCTCGAAGTGTTCATCGAGATTCCTTTCAAAGGAGCTCAAGTACTCTTCATCTTGCAATCCGGAGTGCCATTCTTTCTATCGTATCATTAGAGGTGGTATTATGTCATTCTTGATGATTTGAGTTCATGTTCCATGATTCACATGTTGTTAAGCATGAGCTATTTTAAATCCATCAACCTCTTCGTTGGAGTTATCTTGGGTTATATTTCAACTAATACTTTCCCTAAGGATTGTTGCTAATTATTGTGCTTATAAATGATCCAAGTTCTTCAATTATCCTTCCGGTGAGATAAGTTTCTCGTCTCCTTGTTCTTATCATTCCAATCTGTCGTTTCCGTTAGTGGCAGAATTTCACCTCAGCTTTGAGATGTTCTCCATATGTCCACTACAAGCTGACTCTTTTCGTTGTTGGTTTTCCAACAACTCTGCTCGAACTTTCCCCTAAAGATGATTTTCAAGATCATTTGAGGTAAAAGATATTGTTTTCTACTCCATTCATTCCATTCCTTACTTTCATTTCTTCCGAAGGCGTCGTGATGTTTCTCTTTTCTCTCATCATCTCGGATGGTGTTCTTTTCGTGCTTACCCATTTAACTGGAGTATTGTGCCCCTGTACTCAAGCTCTTTTATTTTATCAAGTCTTTCATCTCTTTTCAACCGGAGTGCTACCTGAATTGGTTCTTTCTTTTCCTCTTTCTTAACGGAGTGCTTTCAACTTCGTTCATCGCTGTTGCTTTCTTTCTTTCAATTTGTGTAACCTTTCAAAGTTCTTTGGTTTCACTCCTTTGTCAAAGAAGCAACTTAGTTTTACCTTTTCTCTCCCTCTTCCTTTCCCTCCGGTGCCATCCTAGATCTTGGGACGAGATCCTCTCGTAGTGGTGGAGTGTTGTAACGCCCCAAGACCGAAGCTTCAGATACCTTCCATGGGTTCCGAGTTTCGTTGCATTAATCCTTGCATCATGTCATCGTGTCATAAATCTTTTGCATCTCAACTAAATTAAATGGCATGGATCCTCGATCCATTTAAATCGAGGGAAGGGTGACTTCTCTTTATAACATATCCTCCCAATATTATAGGGAGCTACAACGAAATATTCCATTAGTTTGGGATCACATATAACACACTTGCAAATAATCACATGCCTTTTTCCACTTCAAGTTTGGTCCCCAAACTTTTCCTGTAATTTCTTTCATCACTTCCCCGAGCTCCACCTAAATTCTCAACATTTTTGGGCACTTCGAAAAACCTGTCCTAGCTCAAACCTTTTGAATTAAATTCAAAGAAATTTGAATTTATTATTTCAATATTGGTCATTCCTAATTTCTTGGATCAACACATTTTGTGTGAGTCCAAGAAATTTAACCTCTTGCTCAAATTCGTTCACTAACCCTATCCTTCATTTTTTCTTCTCTCTTTATTCTTCCTTCTTTCTTCTAAGGAGTATATGAGAGAGAGGGGGGGTTGCACCCAGGCCCAGCCGCAGCGGACAGCCCACCTGGGCCTCCCAACGCATAGCCAAGCCGGCCACTAGGCCTAGTAAAGCTCCCCCCGTAACCCTAGCCCGATCCCCATCTCCCCTCTCCCTCGTTCCCTCCAGTGCGCCGCTACCTCATACGCACGGATCGAGCCAGGAGGCATGCTCGATCCCATCTCTCCCTCCTGCGCCACCATGTCTCTCCCTTAGCCCGATCCCCTCTCCCTCCTCTCGCTCTTCCTTGCGCCGAACCCCATGGTCCTGTTGCAGCTGCTCTTCCCGGCTCCTCCCGTGGCGCCCGCGTCCCTGTTCACCTCCACTGCCTCCATGCCAGGGTCCCTCACAGGCTCCTCCTTGTCGACTTGCCTCGCCGCCGGGCGTCCCTGCCCCGCCGCTTTCTCCTTGTCGCGCCCAGGCCCCATCGAGCTCACTGCTGCACCTTGTCGCGTCACTGCTGCATCCTCGCCGCCGCCCAGGATCCTCCTTCCACCTTGCCTCTCTGAAACCCCCGCGGATGCTATCTTCCAGCCTCGCCGGATGCCGTCCAGGGAACCCATGGCGCCGTCAAGGCCAGCGTCGCCAGCACCGTCCTCCTCTGCCTGCACCTGCTCGTCATCCTTGGGATCTACGAGAAGCAGCTCCGAAGTGCTCCAGCAGCCCGAGGTGGTAGCAGCATCGGTACAGGCGTGTCGGGCTCCCGAGCGCCTCCTCCTGCCGGCCCGGCGTGCAGCAGCAGCGTACTACTTCGCCCTTCGTGTGTCTCTGTTTTTTGTTGATGTTAAGACCGTGGCTCTAAGACCGTATCCGGTTCGTCAAGTACCACGCCATCGGTGTCCCTCCACGCCATCGTCAAGTACCACGCCACGCCACCGATGGTACGAAACCACCAAGTACCTCTATGAACGGATGCGTCCAGGCCGCCTCGGAGATCTCCAAGTACACCACCGACAAGACCACACGGATGCTCGAACGTGTGCTGAACGAAACGTCAAGTTCCACGACAACCATCGGCATGTACCCCTACACCGCATCGGAACGCCAAGTTCCTCTTCGGAGGTGTGTACGACGACCAGGGCCAAAAGACCCGTACACCACTACCGTCGTTGAAGACCCGTGTAACGCATGCGTCAAGTACCTCTACCGTCGACCCTAGAGCGTGCGAGAACGACTCCTTCCAGTACCGCCGTCGCGAGAACGTCTACTTCCTCTACTTTGCACCGGACGAGAACTGTCCCGCTTGCACGCTTCGAAGGTATAACCTCGAGACGACGTCCGTGAACGAATGCTTGCGTTGTATGAGTTGGATCGTGTGTTGATCCGTGTCCGAGTTGTTCGTTGCACAAAGCCCCTCTTTTGCCTTGCCACCGTCATGTGGGAACCCGGAATCCGGGAGCACCCCATCTTCTTGCATGACACACTCGCACCCACTTCCTTTTGCACTGGTATCCCCGTGAGCTACCGGATCATCAGAATGTTGTCGTGGCATCATTTACGTTTTGTTGCCGTGGCACCCCTTTCTTTCTACCACGGTGACACAAATGCTTCATAATATGCTCATGTCAACTTTTACCAGAAATTGCATAAAACTTGAACATGTCATCCGCATCATGACAATAACATCAAGACTGTTTCAAATTTTTGTTTGCTTTAAATTGCTAAATGCATATGGGGATTTTCCGGACTTGTCGTTTTGTTGTTCCGGCCTCATTTAAACTTGCCTAGATAGATAGTTTCATTATGCTTCACCTCTTGCCATGCTAACAACATTTAATATTGTTGAGTACCTAAACGAGAGAGAACTAAATAAGTCATGTGGTGTTTCGTCAATATGCAACTCGTTGCATATTGAGCTCCATTTAATTTGTAGGATTGTTTGTGCATTTTTCCATGCCATGCCTCATTAAACCGGACATGCATCATACTTGGTTGTCCATCATGCCATGCTTATGTGATGGTTGTTTACTTTGTTGTTTGCTTCTTTCTGGGTTGCTTCTCGCGTTAGCTTCGGTTTCATTCCGGAGTTGTGAGGATTCGTTCGACTATGTCCGTTTGTCTTCTTCATGGACTTATTCTTCTTCCTTGCGGGATTTCAGGCAAGATGATCATACCCTTGAAATCACTTCTATCTTTGCTTGCTAGTTGCTCGCTCTTTTGCTATGCCTATGCTGCGATACCTGCCACTTGCTTATCATGCCTCCCATATTGTTGAACCAAGCCTCTAACCCACCTTGTCCTAGCAAACCATTGTTTGGCTATGTTACCGCTTTGCTCAGCCCCTCTTATAGCATTGTTAGTTGCAGGTGAAGATTGAAGTTTGTTCCTTGTTGGAACATGGAGATGTTGTTCCTTGTTGGAACATGTTTACTTGTTGGAATATCAAAATATCTCTTATTTAATTAATGCATCTATATACTTGGTAAAGGGTGGAAGGCTTGGCCTTATGCCTGGTGTTTTGTTCCACTCTTGCCGCCCTAGTTTCCGTCATATCGGTGTTATGTTCCCGGATTTTGCATTCCTTACGCGGTTGGGTTATAATGGGAACCCCTTGACAGTTCGCCTTGAATAAAACTCTTCCAGCAATGCCCAACATTGGTTTTACCATTCGCCACCTAGCCTTTTCTTTCCCTTGGGTTCTGCAGACTCAAGGGTCTTCATTATTTTAACCCCCCCAGGCCAGTGCTCCTCTGAGTGTTGGTCCAAAATAGAGCCCCTTGCAGCGCCACCTCGGGGAAACTCGAGGGCTGGTTTTAGTTGTACGGACTGCTCATCTGAGTGTGCCCTGAGAACGAGATATGTGCATCTCCTATCGGGATTTGTCGGCACATTCGGGCGGTGTTGCTGGATTTGTTTTAACTTGTCGAAGTGTCTTGTAGAACCGGGATACCGAGTCTGATCGGAATGTCTCAGGAGAAGGTATATCCTTCGTTGACCGTGAGAGCTTGTCATGGGCTAAGTTGGGACACCCTTGCAGGGTTTTGAACTTTCGAAAGCCGTGCCCACGGTTATGGGCAGATGGGAATTTGTTAATGTCTGGTTGTAGAAAACCTGAAGTTGATCTTAATTAAAATACATCAACCGCGTGTGTAACCGTGATGGTCTCTTTCCGGCGGAGTCTGGGAAGTGAACACGGTGTTGGAGTTATGCTTGACGTAGGTTGTTCTACGATCACTTCTTGATGATACTTTTATCGACCGTGCTTTGCCTTCTCTTCTCGCTCTCATTTGCGTATGTTAGCCACCATATATGCTAGTCGCTTGCTGCAGCTCCACCCCATACCTTTACCTTTCCCATAAGCTTAAATAGTCTTGATCGCGAGGGTGCGAGATTGCTGAGTCCCCGTGACTCACAGATACTTCCAAAACCAGCTTGCAGGTGCCGTTGAGTCCGTTCAGATGATGCAACTAAGCTCTAGGAGGAGCTCGATGAAGACCTTGTACTTTGTGTTGTTTCGTTCTAGTTGATCAGTAGTGGAGCCCAGTTGGGGTCGATCGGGGACCTTGTCGCTTTTGGGGTTCTTCTTTTATTTTGTTTCCGTAGTCGGACCTTGATTGTATCTGGTTGCTGTAATGTTTTATTCATGTAATTGTGTGAAGTGGCGATTGTAAGCCAACTATGTATCTCTTTCCCTTATGTATTACATGGGTTGTGTGAAGATTAGCTCACTTGCGAGATTGCTTTCAATGCGGTTATGCCTCTAAGTCGTGCTTCAACACGTGGGAGATATAGCCACATCGAGGGCGTTACACCACAACTAAAATGTCAAATACATGATCATGCGAAGCAATATGACAATGATGGAGCGTGTCATAGTAAATGAAACGGCGGAAAGTTGCATGGCAATATATCTCAGAATGGCTATGGAAATGCCATGATAGGTAGGTATGGTGGCTGTTTTGAGGAAGGTATATGGTGGGTGTATGATACCAGCAAAAGGTGTGCGGTATTAGATAGGCTAGCAATGGTGGAAGGGTGAGAGTGCGTATAATCCATGGACTCAACATTAGCCATAAAGAACTCACATACTTATTGCAAAAATCTATTAGTTATAAAAGCAAAGTACTACATGCATGCTCCTAGGGGGATAGATTGGTAGGAAAATACCATCACTTGTCCCCGACCGCCACTCATAAGGAAGATAATGTAGCGACCAGACCTCAAACAGTCTGATCTCTGTGCTCCGGTGTCATCCCTGGATCAGTAATGCTGACACCACACAGTACTCGAAGGATTTATAGCAGAGTAGCAATCACACACATATTACATCGGGTGTCTCAAAAGAGAACTTATTACAATAAATATGGCTTAAGGCCATCCAATAACGATAACAACGGAAGGCTTGGAAGATAAGTGAGTCCATCAACTCCAACGGCATCACTGAGTATAGAACCACGACCTAAAAACTCCTTAATCGTCGTCTGAAAAGTCTGCAACATTAACGTTGCAGCCCGAAAATGGGTCAGCACATGGAATATGCTGGCAAGATAACACAAGAGACTAATGGAATGCAACAGGTATACTATATGCATATTTGGCTGGTGGAAAGCTCTATGGTTACAGTTTTTGCGTAAAGCCAATTTTTCCCTACTTCAAAGGAATAAAATTAATTACTATCATGGTGGTTGTTAAACATTGAGAATGGTTGACAGCATTCTCAATCCCAATTAAGTAACATCATTAAAACCCATCAAAATTAATTTAGAGTAACATGTTGAGATTCACATGATAATTCAGGTACTAGATACTCAAGATGTCCTTAACCGGGGACACGGCTAACCACGATTAATTTGTTACACTCTGTAGGAGTTTGCGCACTTTTCCCCACAAGACTCGATAGCCTCCGTTTGGTTTCTCGCACTACAGGGTGTTTGAGAAGACGGATGACCGAGACATAGTCTTTCAGAAGCGCTAGCACCTTAAGATCGGGTAGACCGTACCACCTACATCCCCTACATCTACTAGTCTACCACTGTAAGAGTTCGCACAACTTAGTCAACTATGCCAGAGCCCATAATGGCTTGTGGCTGCACACGGAAGTTTCTAGTATGAATAATCTCATGATCCCTTTGAGCCTGGGTGGCGGTCCAAAGAAAACAGGCAAGTCCTGGAAACCCCAGGTGCCTCAATCCACCCAGATGTGTGTTAGGTTGCCACATTAGATAAACCATTAGTTAACAATCTCACATCTGTCCTGCATAACACACACCCAATCCACGTCTACTAGCATAGCATGGCATAATAAGCAAACGTAGAAGTAACTCCCAAAGGTTTGATAATAAACAGGTAATAGGTACTAACTCATCTACTTCCCATCTCACAATTTAATTAGATCCTATTCGTGCAATGTGTGAGGATTGATCTAATGCAATAAAACTGGGTTGTATAAAAGGTATGATCAAAGTGTTACTTGCCTTGCTGATGATCCGCGAAACCTAGAGATTCGAAGTAACAGGCGGCGCACTCCGGGTATTCTATCGCAGACAAACAACAATCATACAATAAGTACTCATCTAATGCACAGGTAAAACTCAAATAGAAGATCTAACCAGAAAGTTCAACTTAAGAACCCTGGTTTGCAAAAAGAATCAAATCGAACGAAGCAAAAGAAATCAAACGGCGAAAGAAAACAACTTTGTTCTAGTAATCTAGATCTAGGGCAAATTTTACAGTAGCAAAAACATGTTTAAGTTGATTATTCGGAAAGAGGGTTTCGAGACGAAACTCCAGGCGCTTGAATCGACTGATTCTGATAAACGAGCGAAAAGTTATACTAAAACGAAAATCGGATCAGAAATCGCGATCAGAAAATAACCGCGAAAAATCCGACGAAAAAGAAAAACGACGAACAGAATTTTTTTTAAACAGCACGGAAAATGAGGCGGCAGCGAACCTCGGGCGGCGCGCACTCCGGCGAGTCGACGGCGGGGCGGCGGCGGCGGCTAGCGGCGGCTAGGGTTACGTCAGGGCGGCTGGCGGCTGGGCTTTCGGGCCCCGGGGCGGCGGCTTATATAGCCTTGGCCGGCGGTGTCCTGGACGAATACGGCCCAAAGTCGGTTCTGCGCATTTTATTTTATAATTGCGCTCGGAAGAAAAAAATAAAAAGAAATACCAAACGGACTCCAAAAATCACGAAATAAATTTTGCCGGGTTTCTAAAATCAAGCCCGATAAAGTGAACATTTATCTGGGCCCAAACTACAACTTTGAAAAACGCGCATTTTTCCTAAATTCAAATAAAAATACCGAAAAACTCCGAAATAAATCTTATTTGATTTTTTTATTAAATCCTCAATATTTCTATATTTTGGGAAAGTCATTTTATTCCCTCTCTCATATTTTTGTAATAGAAATAATTGATGATAAAATAAATAAAATCAAATGATCCTGTTTACATAATTTGAGAAAACTCAAATATGTAAATAACGAAATCCCCAACTCTCTCCGTGGGTCCTTGAGTTGCTTAGGATTTTCTAGGATCAAAACCAAAAGCAAAATAAAATATGATATGCATGATGACCTAATGTATAACATTCCAAATTGAAAATTTGGGATGTTACAAACCTACCCCCCTTAAGATGAATCTCGCCCTCGAGATTCGGGTTGGCTAGAAAATAGGTGAGGGTGGTCTTTGAGAAAATCTTCCTCTCGCTCCCAGGTGGCTTCATCCTCCGTATGGTGGCTCCACTGAACTTTGCAAAACTTGATAACCTTGCTACGAGTAACTCGGCTGGCAACTCAAGAATCTTGACCGGTTTCTCCTCATAGGTCAAATTGTTATCCAACTGAATTGCTTCCAATGGCACTGTGTCTCTCAAAAGTATGTCAGCCATCTCCGCGTGACACTTCTTCAACTGAGAAACGTGAAACACATCATGCACTCCTGTTAATCCTTCTGGCAATTCCAACTTGTAAGCCACTTCTCCCATACGCTCCAAAACTCGATATGGTCCTACAAATAGTGGCGCTAACTTCCCCTTAACTCCAAAGCGCTTAATCCCTCGAAGTGGGGATACTCGAAGATAAGCTCTATCTCCGACTTCGTAAACTGTCTCCTTGCGTTTAGAATCTGCGTAGCTCTTCTGCCTGGACTGGGCTACCTTGAGCCTATCGCGAATCAACTTCACCTTCTGTTCAGACTCCTTAATCAAATCTGGTCCAAACAACTGGCGGTCTCCAACTTCGTCCCATGACAACGGTGTCCTGCACCTCCTTCCGTACAAAGCTTTGAAAGGTGCCATCTTCAAACTGGTCTGATAGCTATTATTGTAAGAGAACTCTGCATATGGAAAATTATCGTCCCAACTATATCCATAATCTAGAGCACAAGCTCTCAGCATATCCTCCAAAATCTGATTGACTCTCTCAGTCTGTCCATCTGTCTGCGGATGAAAAGTTGTACTAAATTCTAGCCTAGTACCCAAAGTCTCATGCAACTGCTTCCAGAACTTTGAGGTAAACTGGGTTCCTCTATCTGATACGATGCTCCTCGGAACTCCATTCAAACATACGATCCTGGTCATGTATATCTTTGCCAACTTAGCACTGGTGTAAGTGGTCTTTACTGGGATGAAATGAGCTACCTTCGTCAACCGATCAACTACGACCCAAATCGAGTCATAGCCTGAACGAGTCCTTGGTAATCCCATGATAAAATCCATGCCTAGCTTATCCCATTTCCATTCGGGTATCGGCAATGGTTGCAACAATCCTGCTGGCTTCTGATGCTCTGCCTTTACTCTCTGACATACGTCACAAACTGATACATACTCTGCAATATCCTTTTTCATTCCGGTCCACCAGAAAATATCCTTCAAATCCAAATACATCTTGGTATTTCCTGGGTGAATCGAATACGGTGAATCTTGTGCCTCCTGCAGAATCAACTTTTTGATCTCCGGGTCATTGGGCACGTAAACACGGTCTTCAAACCATAGGGTGTCGTGCTCATCCTCACGAAATCCTTTAGCTTTTATTTTGCTCAGTTTCTCCTTTATAGCGGCAATCTCTTTGTCAGTTTTCTGAGCTTCCCTGATTCTGTCCATCAAAGTTGACTGAATTTCCAGCTCTGCTACATAGCCTCTCGGAACTAACTCCAAACATAGCTCACGAAGATTTTCTGCTAACTCCTTGGGTATTTCTCCCGTCATCGTCATTAGCCTATTGACATGGCTCTTGCGGCTTAATGCATCAGCTACTACATTAGCTTTTCCGGGATGGTAATGTAATTTCATATCATAATCATTGATAAGCTCCAACCATCTCCTTTGTCTGAGGTTCAACTCCTTCTGTGTGAAAATGTACTTCATACTCTTATGATCCGTGTACACCTCACAATGATTTCCTATGAGGAAATGTCTCCATGTCTTCAATGCATGCACTACGGCTGCTAACTCCAAATCATGCGTAGCATAATTCAATTCGTGGGGCTTCAGTTGTCGTGAGGCATACGAAACAACTCTCCCTTCCTGCATAAGCACTGCTCCAAGTCCTCGACGTGAAGCGTCGCAATACACCTCATAGTCATTGGTTTGATCTGGCAAAATCAACACTGGTGAAGTAACCAAACGTTTCTTCAACTCCTGGAAACTTGCCTCACACTCATCAGTCCATTTGAACTTAGTATCCTTCTTCAACAACTCCGTCATAGGCTTGGCAATCTTTGAGAAATTCTCAATAAATCTCCGGTAGTATCCTGCGAGTCCAAGAAAAATCCGGATCTCTCCAACGGTAGTTGGGGCTTCCCACTTGGTCATGGTTTCAACTTTAGCGGGATCTACTGCTATAGCTTCTCCAGACATAACGTGTCCGAGGAATCCTACTTCCTTCAACCAAAACTCACATTTGCTGAACCTGGCATATAATTGATGTTCTCTGAGCTTTCCAAGTACCAAACGCAAATGCTCCTTATGCTCCTCTTCATTCTTCGAATAAACCAGGATATCATCAATGAACACTACGACGAACTTATCCAAAAACTCCATAAACACTTTGTTCATCATGTTCATAAAATAGGCAGGCGCGTTAGTCAGTCCAAATGACATAACGGTATACTCATACAGCCCATACCTTGTGGTAAAAGCTGTCTTCGGAATATCCTGTTCTCGAATCTTCAACTGATGCTACCCTGATCGCAAATCGATCTTGGAAAACACTTTAGCTCCTTGCAACCGATCAAATAGATCGTTGATCATTGGTAGTGGGTACTTGTTCTTGATGGTTACTTCATTCAATCCTCGATAGTCAACAACCATCCTTAACGATCCATCCTTCTTCTCTACTACAAGTACTGGTGATCCCCAAGGCGAAGAACTTGGGCGAATATATCCCTTATCCAGTAACTCCTTAATCTGCTTCTTAATTTGCACCAAATCTTTTGCTGGCATCCTATACAGTCTCTTTGATATTGGCCCAGTGCCTGGCAATAGCTCAATCAAAAACTCAATGTCTCTATCCGGTGGCATGCCTGGCAACTCTTCGGGAAATACATCAGGAAAATCCTTTACCACCGGTACTTCCTCCTGCACAACTCCTGTTAGGCAATTTACTTGTGTCCTCTTTGGTACATGCCGGGATACATACTTGATCCTTCTCCCTTCTGGTGTGGTAAGCAAAATTGACTTACTAGCACACTCAATATTCCCTTCATACTTTGATAACCAATCCATGCCTAATATCACATCCAATCCTTGAGATTCCAATACTATTAGGTCTGAGGGAAAAACATAGTTACCAATCCTTAATGGTAACCGATCACACCACAGGCTTGCCACATACTCTGCTCCTGGCGAGGTTACTAACATGGGTGACCTAAGGGCTTGGGTTGGTAGGTTATACTTATCCACAAATCCCCTTGATATGTATGAATGCGATGCACCAGTATCAAAAAGAACGAGTGCAGTAAATGACTTAACCAAAAACTTACCTATTACTGCATCGGGCTGAGCTTCAACCTCCTCCACATTAATGTGGTTCACCTGTCCCCTGTTAAAAGGGTTCGGCTTCTTTCCAGAACTTCCATTGCCGTTTTGGCCTTCAGGACATTCATTTGCATAGTGTCCTGGCTTCGAACACTTATAGCAAGTGACGTGGCTCAAGTCCTTGGCTGGGGTTGATGGGGTGTTGCGGTTCTGTCCGTTGCTTCCTCCATTCCCATTACCATTCTTGGTGCCATTGTGATTGTGCGAGCTACCTACTCCATGGGTATGCTGAAAATGTCCTCCTGGCCTAGGGGTAAAACGTGGCTTCTGCTGAGCTCCTGAATTATACTTTCCTTGTCCATACTTCCTCTTGCGGTTCTCAATTTGCTGCTGCTTCCCTTCAATCATAAGAGCACGGTCTACCAAATCCTGGTAGTTGTTGAAGGTGGCTACCATCAACTGCATACTCAATTCATCATTCAATCCTTCCAGGAATTTCTCCTGCTTAGCTGCATCCGTAGCAACGTCATCTGGGGCATAACGCGCTAGCTTACTAAACTCCTCCACATACTGGCCAACTGTCTGTCCTCCTTGGCGCAAGTTACGAAACTCACGCTTCTTCATGGCCATTGCTCCTGCTGAAACATGGGCAGTACGAAAAGCCTGCTGAAACTGGTCCCATGTGACAGTGTCGACTGGGAAGGTGGCTGTGAAATTCTCCCACCAAGATGCTGCGGGTCCTTCTAACTGATGTGCGGCAAACTTAACCTTCTCCACATCTGTGCATCCTGCTGTGGTCAACTCCCTAGCTATCTTGCGGAGCCAATCATCTGCTACTATCGGCTCGGTGCTACTGGAAAACACCGGCGGATTTAGCCTAAGAAAACGGGCTAAGTGGTCAACAGGTGGTGGTGGTGGTGGATTGTTGTTGTTGTTCCCTTGATTCTGATTCTGAACTAGCAACTACATCAAGGTGTTCTGCTGCTGGATCAACTGGGTGAGCTCCGGCGGAAAGGCAAATCCGGGGTCACGTCTCGGAGGCATCTGAGGGTTTAGAAAAGATGAGATATAAGAATAGAGGGGGTCTAAAGGCAAAACACTACCCATATGCACATGAGGCAAAAACAAACAATTCACTTCAATCAATCAAACAAGGACATACAATCGATCTAGCTATCACAAAAGTGCTCGGACTACTATATTTACATGGTGGACTACTACTACTGATGAGGTGGTCTACTAGAAATATTCTACGGTTGTAGACTCCATGATATCTGCTCCTGCTTCATCCACATAGTCATCATCGCTACTATCTTGTTCCGAGTCGGTGCTGTCAATGATGATGTAGTCTCCCGGGCTAATCTCCTTGGGTTCTTCGTCTTCATCTACTGGTGTCGGGCCTCCCATAAATATTCCTAGCTTCATAGTTAGGTTGGCATTCTTATCCACCAATACTTCAATTTCTTCTTCAGAATCTTCACGTGTAGCCTTGAGTTCTTCCTCTAGTTCCTTGATTCTAGTCTTAGCCTTCTTCAGATCTATCATGTCGGCGCACATCTGATTCTCCTGTCGTCGAATGTGCTGGTTTAACTCCTGGATAAAAGCTGCAATTGATCTATCTTTCCTGGTGCTGATCATCTCCCAGTGTTCATCTCGGCGCCCACAAATCTGGTAGATAGTATCCTTAAGATCCTTGCGGTAGACTTCTCCAATGCGTCCCATGGCGATGTGAGCTGCCATACTCTTTCCTAGACTCCAAGTTGGTGCATCAAAAGAAAACTCTATGGGTTCAGTGACTGGCATGAACGTCCTTCCTGGAACTTGAACTTGAATCATCCAGCGCTCTTCTTCAGGTAAAGTGGCGTTGTAGGTTCCCGTGAAGCTTGGTACTCCTATGTTCAGGTATCTAGTGACTTCCTTCAAGTGGCGTCCAAAGGGTGTATCTTCATCTGGTTGTGTGAACTTGTTCCTTGCATCCGCCATCCTAAAGAGTAGAAAAGATGAGAAGTCAGATGAGAAGAGAGTGAGCAGTGATCTAGGTCTTAAGCTTAGTGGTCGTTTCCTACAGTTAGCGTGTGCTCTGATACCATCTCTGTAGCGACCAGACCTCAAACAGTCTGATCTCTGTGCTCCGGTGTCATCCCTGGATCAGTAATGCTGACACCACACAGTACTCGAAGGATTTATAGCAGAGTAGCAGTCACACACTTATTACATCGGGTGTCTCAAAAGAGAACTTATTACAATAAATATGGCTTAAGGCCATCTAATAACGATAACAGCGGAAGGCTTGGAAGATAAGTGAGTCCATCAACTCCAATGGCATCACTGAGTATATAACCACGACCTAAAAACTCCTTAATCGTCGTCTGAAAAGTCTGCAACATTAACGTTGCAGCCCGAAAACGGGTCAGCACATGGAATATGCTGGCAAGATAACACAAGAGAGTAATGGAATGCAACAGGTATACTATATGCATATTTGGCTGGTGGAAAGCTCTATGGTTACAGTTTTTGCGTAAAGCCAATTTTTCCCTACTTCAAAGGAATAAAATTAATTACTATCATGGTGGTTGTTAAACATTGAGAATGGTTGACAGCATTCTCAATCCCAATTAAGTAACATCATTAAAACCCATCAAAATTAATTTAGAGTAACATGTTGAGATTCACATGATAATCCAGGTACTAGATACTCAAGATGTCCTTAACCGGGGACACGGCTAACCATGATTAGTTTGTTACACTCTGCAGAGGTTTGCACACTTTTCCCCACAAGACTCGATCGCCTCCGTTTGGTTTCTCGCACTACAGGGTGTTTGAGAAGACGGATGACCGAGACATAGTCTTTCAGAAGAGCTAGCACCTTACGATCGGGTAGACCGTACCACCTACATCCCCTACATCTACTAGTCTACCACTGTAAGAGTTCACACAACTTAGTCAACTATGCCAGAGCCCATAATGGCTTGTGGCTGCACACGGAAGTTTCTAGTATGAATAATCTCATGATCCCTTTGAGCCTGGGTGGCGGTCCAAAGAAAACAGGCAAGTCCTGGAAACCCCAGGTGCCTCAATCCACCCAGATGTGTGTTAGGTTGCCACCTTAGATAAACCATTAATTAACAATCTCACATCTGTCATGGATATCACACACCCAATCCACGTCTACTAGCATAGCATGGCATAATAAGCAAACGTAGAAGTAACTCCCAAAGGTTTGATAATAAACAGGTAATAGGTACTAACTCATCTACTTCCCATCCCACAATTTAATTAGATCCTATTCATGCAATGTGTGAGGATTGATCTAATTCAATAAAACTGGGTTGTAGAAAAGGTATGATCAAAGTGTTACTTACCTTGCTGATGATCCGCGAAACCTAGAGATTCGAAGTAACAGGCGGCGCACTCCGGGTATTCTATCGCAGACAAACAACAAGCATACAATAAGTACTCATCTAATGCACAGGTAAAACTCAAATAGAAGATCTAACCAGAAAGTTCAACTTAAGAACCCTGGTTTGCAAAAGGAATCAAATCGAACGAAGCAAAAGAAATCAAACGGCGAAAGAAAACAACTTCGTTCTAGTAATCTGGATCTAGGGCAAATTTTACAGTAGTAAAAACATGTTTAAGTTGATTATTCGGAAAGAGGGTTTCGAGACGAAACTCCAGGCGCTTGAATCGCCTGATTCCGATAAACGAGCGAAAAGTTATACTAAAACGAAAATCGGATCAGAAATCGCGATCAGAAAATAACCGCGAAAAATCCGACAAAAAAGAAAAACGACGAACATAATTTTTTTAAACAGCACGGAAAACGAGGCGGCGGCGAACCTCGGGCGGCGCGCACTCCGGCGAGTCGGCGACGGGGCGGCGGTTGGCGGCGGCGGCGGCGGCTAGGGTTAGGTCAGGGCGGCTGGCGGCTGGGCTTTCGGGCCCCGGGGCGGCGGCTTATATAGCCTTGGCCGGCGGTGTCCTAGCCGAATCCGGCGCAAAGTCGGTTCCGCGCGTTTTTTTTATAATTCCGCTCGGAAAAAAAAAGAAATACCAAACGGACTCCAAAAATCACGAAATAAATTTTGCCGGGTTTCTAAAATCAAGTCCGATAAAGTGAACATTTATCTGGGCCCAAACTAAAACTTTGAAAAACGCGCATTTTTCCTAAATTCAAATAAAAATACCGAAAAACTCCGAAATAAATCTTATTTGATTTTTTATTAAATCCTCAATATTTCTATATTTTGGGAATGTCATTTTATTCCCTCTCTCATATTTTTGTAATAGAAATAATTGTTGATAAAATAAATAAAATCAAATGATCCTGTTTACATAATTTGAGAAAACTCAAATATGTAAATAACGAAATCCCCAACTCTCTCCGTGGGTCCTTGAGTTGCTTAGGATTTTCTAGGATCAAAACCAAAAGCAAAATAAAATATGATATGCATGATGACCTAATGTATAACATTCCAAATTGAAAATTTGGGATGTTACAGACAATCAATAAATACATCATGCTCCGACTTCTTAACATAACGGTTCACCATACGTGCATGCTACGGGAATCACAAACTTTAACACAAGCATTTCTCAAATTCACAAGTACTCAACTAGCACGACTCTAATATCACCATCTCCATATCTCAAACAATTATCAAGTTTCAAACTTCTCATAGTATTCAACACACTCATAAGAAAATTTTATAATTAATCTTGAATGCCTAAAATAATTAAAGAAAATTACCATACTGTTTTGTAGGACTCTCAAAATAATATAAGTGAAGCATGAGAGAACAAAAGTTTCTATATAACAAATCCACCAATGTGCTCTAAAAGATATAAGTGAAGTACTAGAGCAAAAACTATATAACTCAAAAGATATAAGTGAAGCACATAGAGTATTCTAACAATTTCCGAATCATGAGTGTCTCTCTCAAAAAGGTGTGTGCAGCAAGGATGATTGTGGAAAACTAAAAAATAGAGACTCAAATAATACAAGACGCTCCAAGCAAAACACCGATATCATGTGGTAAACAAAAATATAGCTCCAAGTAAAGTTACCGATAGAAGTAGACGAAAGAGGGGATGGCTTCTGGGGCATCCCCAAGCTTTGTCTTTTAGGTGTCCTTAGATTATCTTGGGGGTGCCATGGGCATCCCCAAGCTTAGGCTCTTGCCACTCCTTGTTCCATAATCCATCAAACCTTTACCCAAAACATGAAAACTTCACAACACAAAACTTAAAGTAGAAAATCTCGTGAGCTCCGTTAGCGAAAGGAAACAAAACACCACTTCAAGGTACTGTAATGAACTCATTATTTATTTATATTGGTGTTAAACCTACTGTATTCCAACTTCTCTATGGTTTATAAACTATTTTACTAGCCATAGATTCATCAAAATAAGCAAAGAACACACGGAAAACAGAATCTGTCAAAAACAGAACAGTCTGTATTAATCTGTAGCTAACGCAAGATCTGGAACCCCAAAAATTCTAAAATAAATTTACGGACGTTAGGAATTTATCTATTAATCATCTGCAAAAATAATTAACTAAATAGCACTTTCCAAATAAAAATGGCAGCAGTTCTCCTGAGCACAAAATTTTCTGTTTTTACAGCAAGATTAAAAAGACTTTCCCCAAGTCTTCCCAACAGTTCTACTTGGCACAAACACTAATTAAACATAAAAAATACAACAAAAACAGAGGCTAGATAAATTATTTATTACTAAACAGGAGCAAAAAGCAAGGATTAAAAATAAAATTGGGTTGCCTTGCCTCCCAACAAGCGCTATCGTTTAACGCCCCTAGCTAGGCATAAAAGCGAAGATAGACCTAGGTATTGCCATCTTTGGAAGGAAATCCATAAGTGCCTCTTAGAATAGATTCATAAGGTCATTTAATTTGATTTCTAGGGAAGTGTGCCATGCCTTTCCTTAACGGAAATTGGAATCTAATATTCCATTCCTTCATATCAATAATTGCACCAATCGTTCTAAAGAAAGGTCTACCAAGAATAATAGGACATCAAGGATTGCAATCTATGTCAAGAACAATAAAATCCACGGGCACATAATTCCTATTTGCAACAATAATAACATCATGAATTCTTCCCATATGTTTCTTAATAGTGGAGTCCTCAAGGTGCAAGTTTAAAGAGCAATCGTCAAAATCACGAAAACCTAGCAAATCACACAAAGTCTTTGGAATCGTGGAAACACTAGCACCCAAATCACACAAAGCATAGCATTCATGATCTTTAATCTTAATTTTAATAGTAGGTTCCCACTCATCATAAAGTTTTCTAGGGATAGAAACTTCCAACTCAAGTTTTTCTTCATAAGATTGCATCAAAGCATCAACAATATGTTTGGTAAAGGCTTTATTTTGACTGTAAGCATGAGGAGAATTTAGCATGGATTGCAACAAGGAAATACAATCTATCAAGGAGCAATTATCATAATTAAATTCCTTGAAATCCAAAATAGTGGGTTCATTAATATTTAAAGTTTTGACTTCTTCAATCCCACTTTTAACAATTTTAGCATCAAGATCTAAAGACTCCGAATTTTTGGAAAGCCTTCTAAGTAAAGGTGGATCATATTCAGTCCCATCATTATCAAGATTCATATTACAAAACAAAGATTTAAGGCAAAATTTTGTTTTTGCCACTCTAGATTTTGCCAATTTACCTTATGCCACTCCAGATTTTGACATTTCACTTTTGCCACTCTTAGTTTTTGACAATTATCACAATTGCCATTTCCATGGAAAAAGCCAAATTTCCAGAGTGGAAATTGTGATACATTTCAAAAGCTAAGGGTGGCAAAAATGAAATAAAATTATTTTGCTTTTGCCACGGAATGTCAATTGTGATAATTGTCAAAAGCTAAGAGTGGCAAAAGTGAAATGTCAAAATCTAGAGTGGCATAAGGAAAATTGGCATAATCTAGATTGGCAAAAACAAAATTTTCCCAATATTTAATAGGGGACACATCAATAACTTTTAGATCTTCATCTTTATTATCATGGAAACTAGAAGAACACGCTTTTATAAAGCAATCTTTCTTAGCACGCATCCTAGCGTTTCTTTCTTTGCACTCATCAATGGAAATTGTCATGGCTTTGAGAGACTCATTGATATCATGCTTAGGAGGAATAGATCTAAGTTTCAAAGAATCAACATCAAGAGAAATTCTATCAACGTTCCTAGCCAACTCATTAATCTTAAGCAATTTTTCTTCAATCCAAGCATTGAAATTCTTTTGCGAGGTAATAAATTCTTTAATGTTAGATTCAAAATCAGAGGGTATCTTACTAAAATTTCCATAAGAATTGTTGTAGGAATTACCATAATTATTATAGGAATTACTAGGATACGGCTTAGGATTAAAGTTTCCTCTATACGCGTTGTTACCAAAATTATTCCTACCAACAAAATTCACATCCAAAGATTCATTATTATTCTCAATCAAAGTAGACAAAGGCATATCATTAGAATCAGAAGAAACACTTTTATTAGCAAATAATTTCATAAGTTCATGCATCTTACCACTCAAAACATTAATTTCTTCTATCGCATGCACTTTCTTATTAGTAGATCATTTAGTGTGCCATTGAGAATAAATAACCATAATATTATCTAGGAGTTTAGTAGCTTCTCCTAAAGTGATTTCCATAAAAGGGCCTCCTGCGGCCGAATCTAAAAGATTTCTAGAAGCAAAATTCAATCCGGCATAAATTTTTTGTATAATCATCCACAAATTCAAACCATGTGTAGGGCAATTATGTATCATTAATTTCATCCTCTCCCAAGCTTGTGCAACATGTTCATGATCAAGTTGCTTAAAATTCATAATATCGTTTCTAAGAGAGATGATCTTAGTGGGAGGAAAATACTTAGAGATAAAAGCATCTTTCCACTTATTCCACGAATCAATACTATTTTTAGGCAAAGACGAAAACCAAGCTTTAGCAAGATCTCTAAGCAAAAAAGGAAATAGCTTCAATTTAACAATATCATTGTCCACATCTTTCTTCTTTTGCATATCACACAAATCAACGAAGTTGTTTAGATGGGTAGCGGCATCTTCACTATGAAGGCCAGAAAACAGATCTTTCATGACAAGATTCAGCGAATCAGCATTAGTTTCACAAGATTCAGCATCGGTAAGAGGAGCAATCGGAGTGCTAATAAAATCATTGTTCTTGGTACTGTTAAAGTCACACAATTTGGTATTATCTTGAGCCATCGTGACAAGCAAGCAATCCGACACACAAGCAAACAAGAAACGGGCAAAAAGAGCGGAATAGAGAAAGAGAGGGAGGATGGAGAGAGAGAGGGCGAATAAAACAGCAATAGTGAAGTGGGGGAGAGGAAAACGAGAGGAAAATGGCAAATAATGTAATGCGGGAGATAAGGGTTTGTGATGGGTACTTGGTATGTTGACTTTTGCGTAGACTCCCCGGCAACAGCGCCAGAAATCCTTCTTGCTACCTCTTGAGCACTGCGTTGGTTTTCCCTTGAAGAGGAAAGGGTGATGCAGTAGAGTAGCGTAAGTATTTCCCTCAGTTTTTGAGAACCAAGCTATCAATCTAGTAGGAGGCCACGCACGAGTCCCTCGCACCTACACAAACAAATAAACTCCTCGCAACCAACGCGATAAAGGGGTTGTCAATCCCTTCACGGTCACCTACGAGAGTGATATCTGATAGATATGATAAGATAATATTTTTGGTATCTTTATAATAAAGATGCAAGTAAGATAAGCGGCAAAGGAAATAACTAAGTATTGGAAGATTAATATGAGGGAAAATAGACCTGGGGGACATAGGTTTCACTAGATTAATGTGCAAGCTCCGGTGATCCATCTATGGACTGGTGCAAGCATCTCGGAGTTGGAATATATGCTTTTATGAGTTGATCAAAGCATGTAGTTTTATACAGACCTGCGGTGAAGCATGTATTTAGAAGAAAGTGAGTGGGAGCACTACAACCTTTCTGATAAGTATATGTGAATGACATATTGTTGATCGGAACTGATGTAGTATTTTCCGGAAAGCATAAATGAGTGTTTGAAATGAGTTTTTCAAAGAAAGACCTCAGTGAAGTTGCTTACATGTTGAGCATCAAGATCTATAGAGATAGATCAAGACGCTTGATAAGTTTTTCTATGAGTATATACATTGACACGATTTTGAAGTAGTTCAAAATGGAACAGTCAAAGAAGGAGTTTTTGCCTGTGTTGCAAGGTGTGGAGTTGAGTAAAGACTCAAAACCCGACCACGGCAAAAAATAGAAAGAGAATTAAAAGTCATTCCCTATGCCTCAGTCATAGGTTCTATAAACTATGCTATATTGTGTACCAAACCTATTGTGTACCATGAGTTTGGCAAGGGGGTACAACATTGATCCAGTAGTGGATCACTTGACAACGGTCAAAATTATCCTTAGAAGACTAAGGAGATATTTCTCGGTTATGCAGGTGACAAAGAGTTCGTCGTAGAAAGTTACGTCGATGCAAGATTTTAAACCGATCCGGATGACTCTGAGTCTCAATCTGGATACATATTGAAAGTGGGAGCAATTAGCTAGAGTAGCTCCATGCATATTATAGTAGACATAGAAAATTTGCAAAATACATACGGCTCTGAATGTGACAGACCCATTGATTAAAGCTTCTCTCACTAGCAAAACATGATCGCACCTTAGTACTCTTTAGGTGTTAATCACATAGCGATGTGAACTAGATTATTGACTCTAGTAAAACCCTTTGGGTATTAGTCACATGGCGATGTGAACTAATCACACAAAGATGTGAACTATTGGTGTTAAATCACATGACGATGTGAACTAGATTATTGACTCTAGTGCAAGTGGGAGACTGAAGAAAATATGCCCTAGAGGCAATAATAAAGTTTTTATTTATATTTCCTTATATCATGTAAATGTTTATTATTCATGCTGTAATTTTATTAACCAGAAACTTGATACATGTGTGGATACATAGACAAAACAAAGTGTCCCTAGTATGACTCTACTTGACTAGCTCGTTAATCAAAGATGGTTAAGTTCCTGACCATAGACATGTGTTGTCATTTGATGAACGGGATCACATCGTTAGGAGAATGATGGGATGGACAAGACCCATCCGTTAGCTTAGCATAATGATCGTTAAGTTTTATTGCTATTTCTTTCTTCATGACTTATACATATTCCTCTGACTATGAGATTATGCAACTCCCGAATACCGGAGGAACACCTTGTGTGCTACCAAACATCACAACGTAACTGGGTGATCATAAAGATGTTCTACAGGTGTCTCCGATGGTGTTTGTTGAGTTGGCATAGATTGAGATTAGGATTTGTCACTCCGTGTATTGGAGAGGTATCTCTGGGCCCTCTCGGTAATACACATCACTATGAGGCTTGCAAGCAATGTGACTAATGACTTAGTTACGGGATGATGCATTACGGAACGAGTATAGAGACTTGCCAGTTACGAGATTAAACTAGGTATGATGATACCGACGATCGAATCTCGGGCAAGTAACATACCGATGACAAAGGGAATGACGTATGTTGTTATGCGGTTTGACCGATAAAGATCTTCGTAGAATATGTAGGAGCCCATATGAGCATCCATGTTTCGCTATTGGTTATTGACCGGAGATGTGTCTCAGTCATGTCTACATAGTTCTCGAACCCGTAGGGTCCGCACGCTTAATGTTTGATGACGATTTGTATTATGAGTTATGTGATTTGATGACCGAAGTTTGTTCGGAGTCCCGTATGAGATCACAGATAGGACGAGGAGTGTCGAAATGGTCAAGAGGTAAAGATCAATATATTGGAAAGCTATATTCGGACATCGGAAAGGTTCCGAGTGATTCGGGTATTTATCGGAGTACCCTAGAGTTATGGGAATTCACCAGGAGAAGTAATGGGCCTTATTGGGCCATACGGGAAAGAGGAGGCAGGCCAAGGGGGGTGGCGCCTGATACTTCTCCATCGTATCTACTTTTCCAAACACTTTTGACCTTATTTTGGACTCTAACTTGCATGATTTGAATGGAACTAACCCGGACTAACGTTGTTTTCAGCAGAATTGCCATGGTGTTATTTTTGTGAAGAAATAAAAGTTCTCAGAATGACCTAAAACTTCACGGAGAATATTTTTGGAATATATAAAAAATACTGGCGAAAGAATCTATGTCAAGGGGCCCACACCCTATCCACGAGGGTGGGGGGCGCGTCCCCCCCCCCTCTGGGGCGCGCCCCCTGCCTCGTGGGCCCCCTGATCCTCCACCGTCCACAACTCCAACTCTATATATTCACGTCCAGGGAGATAAAAATCAGAGAGAAGGATTCATCGCGTTTTATGATACGAAGCCGCTGCCAAGACCTAATCTCTCACGGGAGGGCTGATCTAGAGTCCGTTCAGGGCTCCGGAGAGGGGAATCTGTCGCCATCGTCATCATCAACCTTCCTCCACCACCAATTTCATGATGCTCACCGCCGTGCGTGAGTAATTCCATCGTAGGCTTGCTGGACGGTGATGGGTTGGATGAGATTTATCATGTAATCGAGTTAGTTTTGTTAGGGTTTGATCCCTAGTATCCATTATGTTCTGAGATTGATGTTGCTACGACTTTGCTATGTTTAATGCTTGTCACTAGGGCCCGAGTGCCATGATTTCAGATCTGAACCTATTATGTTTCCATGAATATATGTGAGTTCTTGATCCTATCTTTCAAGTGTATAGTCACCTATTATGTGTTATGATCCGTTAACCCCGAAGTGACAATAATCGGGATACTTACCGGTGATGACCGTAGTTTGAGGAGTTCATGTATTCACTAAGTGTTAATGCTTTGGTCCGGTACTCTATTAAAAGGAGGCCTTAATATCCCTTAGTTTCCAATAGGACCCCACTGCCATGGGAGGGTAGGACAAAAGATGTCATGCAAGTTCTTTTCCATAAGCACATATGACTATATTCGGAATACATGCCTACATTACATTGATGAACTGGAGCTAGTTCTGTGTCACCCTATGTTATAACTATTGCATGAGGAATCGCATCTGACATAATTATCCATCACTGATCCATTGCCTACGAGCTTCACATATTGATCTTTGCTTAGTTACTTTTCTGTTGCCACTTTTACAATCACTACAAAACTGCTACTGTTACTTTTGCTACCGTTACCGCTACTATCATATTACTTTGGTATTAAATATTTTGCTGCAGATATTAAGTCTTTCAGGTGCGGTTGAATTGACAACTCAACTGTTAATACTTGAGAATATTCTTTGGCTCCCCTTGTGTCGAATCAATAAATTTGGGTTGAATACTCTACCCTCAAAAACTGTTGCGATCCCCTATACTTGTGGGTTATCAGCGCCCCCCCATGGGTCCGAATTGGACTAGGGGAAGGGGGCGGTGCCCCATTGCCTTTTCCTGTTCCCTCTCTCTTTCCCTCTTTCCTTCTCTCCTACTCCGAAAAGGAAAGGGATTCCTACTAGGACTTGGAAGTCCTAGTAGGACTCCACACTCTTGGCGCGCCCCTATGGAGCTGGCCTCTCTCCCTCCCTCCTTTATATACGTGGGCAGGGGGCACCCCAAAGACACACCAAGTCTTCTCTTAGCCGTGTGCGGTGCCCCCCTCCATAGTTACACCCCTCATTCATATCGTCGTAGTGCTTAGGCGAAGCCCTGCGCCGGTAACTTCATCATCACCGTCAACATGCTGTCGTGCTAACAGAACTCTCCCTCGTCCTCAACAGGATCAAGAGTTCGACGGACGTCATCGAGCTGAACGTGTGCTGAACGCGGAGGTGCCGTACGTTCGGTGCTAGGATCGGTTGGATTGTGAAGATGTTCGACTACATAAGCCTCGTTACTAAACACTTCCGCTTTCGGTCTACGAGGGTACGTAGACACACTCTCCCCTCTCGTTGCTATGCATCTCCTAGATAGATCTTGCGTGATCGTAGGTAAAAATTTTGAAATGCTGCGTTCTCCAACAATAAAAACCCTTAAATATATTTCAAAAAAAATGAATTTCTAAATGTGCATGTGCATTGGAGATCCGTTGGTTTCAGAAGTGAGGACATGTAGAACAAGTTTTGTATTTAGGACATTTCAGGACAAATGCTCGAGAATGGAAAGCACTTGCCTTAGTAAAAAAATGCAATTTAATAGTAGCCAAATAAAAACAGTGTCATTAATTTTCCAGATGACTTAATTGGGATGTCAAAGAGATCCATTTTTGAAATGTACAAACAAAAAATTGAAATTCTATAGGTGGGCATCCAATAATTTAGGGTAATTTTTAGAATAGAGAAAGGCAAGCTTCTTGAAATTTACAGGTTAGTTTAAAAAACTTAAAGCAAGCTTCTGTATTTGAATGTTGACATTTGAAAATATCCAAAAATCAGTACGTACACAATCAGAATGCATATATGTGTGTACTGTACCAATCATACATGCACTTAAATCATACTTACATATATACTCCCGAATATGCATGTAACATGCACACAGTATTTCAATTAAAGATCCAAATGTCAAAAAAGTTCTAAAACTATCTGGCTAATACATCTAATAAAAAATACAAGAAGATATTTCAAGAAATCAAAATTGCTAAACTGTGCAAAATTTAGGAATTGCAGAACACATTTTCAATGTATATATGAATTACAAAACTTACGAGCCGTCAAATATAAATAGATGTGTCACTGCTCTTTGTTGTGGCAAAATACTTAATACAAAATTTTCAAAATATATGGTGATCCACAATGTTCTTAGTATATCTATAATTGGAAAATAAAATATGTTATGCACTATGAATGTAAGTACAATATTTGAATTTTTATGTACATTATTATATAAACTTTCTATGTACTTTGTTTTTACAAGGTTCAAATAAAACAATAATTACATAAACCTTCTATGTACAATATTAATAGTTAAAAAAATTGCTAGCCCGTAAAGGAGCATGGGTTGATGACTAGTACCCATAATTCGAAGAATGAAACTGCTCTCTATAACTACTGCTTCATATTCAGTGTATATATTCAAATAAAGAATAATTAACTTCTCCATATGAAGGCAGTTGGCGACCAGACTATTGTGCCAGCCACATGTGTGACTCCTAACCAGAGCGGGGGTGGCGGCATGTGGGCGAGCTAGCAACAGCAGCAAGACGAGCTTGCTGAGATTTGGGCGACATCCCCGAATCCACGAGCTAGCTGCTTCATACGCAGCAGCCATGGCATCGAGCACCTCGCGTGCAGCAGTGGTGTCCTGTCGACAAGCTAGCACCAACACTAGGACGAGTTGACTCTGGGATTGGGGCGACCTACGCCGGATCCATGAGCTGGGCAGGGCTTCTTCATATGTGGCGACTAGGGAAATGATTACCTCACGTCAAGCGGCTGCGATGGCCTGTGGACGAATCTTGGAGCGGCGGCGGCCTGTGGATGAGGTCAGGGCGTCGTTGGTGGATTAGCTGAGCACGGGATTGTAGATTGTAAGAATTTTTTTCTCATATTGAATAAATTATATATTGTGAGATATATATTTTTCCTGTATGTTGGTGTGTTCATATATATATATTTTACTATCATTAAATATTATGGTAGAGAACTCTAAATCATATTGTGTAACAAATATCTTAATAATAGTATATAGTGCAAAACTAGGTAAGCATATCTATAGAAACTTCTTGGGTATGGGATTCTTTTTTCAAGTCGGGTCCATAGTAGCCGGGTTCGCGGGTCGAGGGTGCGTTCCGTGACCCGGGGTCGATCGACCCCAATCGAGGGTCGGGGACGAGGTGGGGTCGTGATGGGTCGTCAGGCGGATCGCGACCCTGATCGATCGATGATACCCCAGAACCCCATATCAAGAACAACTGCGGGGAAACGGGTGTCATGGTGAATCGAGGGTTACCTAGTAATCGCGCTCCAAATTCAGAAATCCACCGGACTGTTGGTGTCCGCCGTCTGCAGTCCGCCACTCGCCGCCGGTCGTCGAGCTTCTTGGTGTGGTATCCGCCCTCTCTCACCTCGCTCCCATAGTCCTGCCATTGATGGATAAGAGGCCTCGATGGATAAACGCTTGGTGTGAAAGATTTGGCCTCGATGGAAGCTGGAAGGGCAAACTGGAGGAGTGCTGAGGCTTGGAACGGGATCGGGGACTAGAGCTCTGCAGATGAAGTAAAGAAGAAAGATTTGGGAATGAGAAGGTCACGCCGTAGACGGCTGACTTGTGGCGTCATTTTTTCTGGGAAAGTGGGAGGGAAATAAATCACCACTCAGATCATAATCTTTTCAGGCGGGAATGGCGGGATCTCTCTTTCCATCCATGGCAAAATCACCATGACCCAGGGTCATCGACCCGAAATAGTTTGGGTCGCGACCCACGTTCCCAATTGACGTCCCGGAGATGTATACCCCTCGTCGAACCACGATCCGGAGGGGTGGCGAACCGCGACCCGCGACCCCGTTCCTCGACCCGGCCGACCCTGATTCCTGGCAACTATGGTCGGGTCCATTGGATAACATGTCCATGTTTTCTCTATATTTACAATATCATTCATATATTGTAATTATGAAACAACATAAATATTGTTGATTCTTCTTTCTTGTGTATAAGATCAGGTTATTTGATATGCTCATCTAGAATACACTTGGTTTGACTTGGTGTACACGAGAGCTCAAGTTAGTTTCTCAAACAAAGAGATGCGCATTAATTTATCATGTATTCCAAATTATTGTGACATCTTTTTTGCGGGGGAAATTATTGTGACATATAGGATGCACTCATGCACATGAGAGAAAGACTAGCACCCTAACTAACTTCAACTTTGTCAATCAATTTTTTTTGTTCCCACATGGTAGACATTGTTAGTGTGTGATATAAACGTGTGTTTCTCCAGATATAAAATATATTTTTACTAATTCAATAATATTTTCTACATAATATATTTTTTTTGAGACAACCTCACGAAGCTTTTATTAAGTCGTCACAATATTTACAGGGACGGAGGGAAGATCTCCGGGGTGACCCAGCCACACACGGCGTCCAACCCCAAGAGATAAAGCATGCTTCGCTAAGTTGTGAGCTTCATAATTTGAGCTCCTAAATTCATGGCTAACCTTACAAAAATCAAAATCTAAGAAGTGGTTTATTATTTCATGTACAATGGCTCCATAGGGGGGCGCCAGCTCCTTCTTCAGTGAGTCCACCACCTGTTTGCAGTCTGATGCCACATGAATGCGCCGCTGGTAAAGGTCCTCGGCTAATGCTAAGCCTTCCCTGATCGCAATTGCTTCAAGCGTTTCCGGATCCACAACATGCCTCAAAACCAGTACTGAAGCTCCCAGAAAAAGACCGTCTGAGCTCCTGCAGATCGCCCCAACAGCCCCATATCTCGCATTGCTTGGTGCAGCCGCATCAACATTGATCTTGACACATCCCGCGTCAGGGGCTGCCACTGGGTTGATCTGGGGGGGTTTACACCGACTCGTTGTGGTTCCTTTGCATTAATATGCTTTAGATCCTCAAGAAAGCTTGTGATGAACCCATGTATGGAATGTGGTGATTGGAAGATATCTTCATAGATCGCTTTCCGCCGAGCTCGCCAAATAGCCCACATGATCAAAATGATATGCGCAAACATATCCCTGTTTAGTCTGTCACTCATTGCGAAGAGCCAATCTTCGGGATGTTCTTCCCGTCTTTCCACTAAATGATCAACCAAACCCTCCGGCGCTAATGCCCAAATGCTGTTTGACATGGGGCACATAAAAAGAGCATGTCTCCACGTGTCAATCGCCCCACACAGGGGACAGTTGTCCTCGGTAGCCATATTGCGATGCTTGAGCAGTTCGACAGTAGGCATAGAATTTCTTGCAAGCCTCCACACAAACATACAGAGTTTTGAAGGAACCTGCAGATGCCAAATATTACTCCATTTGTCCGCCTCCTGATGTACAGTAGATGATCCCTCATCTTCATACAGCCATGCCTCTCGCTCATGTTTAGTTCTTAGGATCATGCGGTAAGCGGAACGAACAGTAAACATGCCCTTCGGTTCCTCCTGCCAGGCCCAGAAATCTGCAACCCTGCGAGTGCACAAGGGTATCTTTAGAATCTCTTCAGCATCAAATCTTGCAAAAGTTGCCATGACCAGATCTTCCTTCCATGACGCCGTGGTGCTGTCAATAAGCTCCGAGACTAGCTTTGGTGGGTATTGAGATAGTGAAGTTATGGGCCTCCTTACCCTGTCTCTCGGTATCCAGTTATGCCTCCAGACCTCCGTTGTTTCACCATCGCCGATTCTTCTTACAATGCCTTGTATCAATACATCGCGACCATCAAGGATAGAGCGCCATATCTGAGAGGGGTGTGACCCGAGCTCGGCCTCAAGTATCGAAACCTCTGGGAAATAAACAGCCTTCAAAATCCGGGCGCTCAAACTAAGCTCTCCTGTTAGTAGTCTCCAGGCTTGACGAGCTAGGAGAGCTAAGTTGAAGATCTCCATGTCGCAGAAGCCCAGCCCTCCCAAATATTTGGGTCTGGTCATAATGTCCCATGCCACCCAGCTAGGTTTCCTTTTCCCTTGCTTGCTTCCCCACCAGAACTGTCTTATGATTGAGGTGATATTGTCACACAGGCCTTTGGGCAACTTGAAACAAGACATAGAATATACCGGTATTGCTTGGGCAACCGACTTGATTAGGAATTCTTTACCTGGCGAGGACAGGAGCTTCTCCATCCACCCTTTGATCTTCTCCCAAACTCGATCCCTCAAATATTTGAAAGTGCCATTCTTCGAGCGGCCCACATCCGTAGGCATGCCAAGGTAGCGCTCATTCAAAGTCTCTTTATGCACATGTAAGGTGTTTTTAATAGAATCCTTTAAAGTATCTGGACACCTCTTACTGAAAAAATGGAGGACTTCTCATGATTAATCCTCTGACCCGAAGCTGCACAATAGGTCTCAAGCAACTTTGACGCCACATTTGCACCCTCTACATTGGCCTTGAATAGCAACAGGCTATCATCTGCAAACAAAAGATGGTTGACGGTGGGAGCCGTCGGAGCCACCTGAATACCTGCAAACGACGTCGAAGAACTTGATTTAAGGAGGCACGAAAGGCCCTCTGCTGCAATCAAGAATAAGTAGGGGGAGATTGGGTCTCCTTGTCGGATCCCTCTAGATGGTCGAAAAGATTCAAGTCTTTCTCCATTGAACATAACCGAGAATGAAACCGAAGACACCATGCTCATAACAGTATCAATCCATGGCCCTGCAAAACCAAGCTTTGTCATGATAGCTCTCAGGTATGCCCACTCTACACGATCATAGGCCTTCATCATGTCCAGTTTCAGCGCACAGAAATTGTTTGATTTAGATCTGGATCGCTTCATAAAGTGCAAACATTCATAAGCAGAGATAATATTATCTGTTATCAACCTTCCCGAAATGAAGGCGGACTGCTCCTCAGAGATTATGTCTGGCAGGATGAGCTTCAGCCTATTTGCTATCACCTTGGATGCTATTTTGTACAGAACATTACAAAGGCTAATTGGCCTATACTGAGATAAGGCCGTGGGACTTGTTACCTTGGGGATGAGTACCAAAATAGTATCATTGATGCACTCCGGGCTCTCTTCACCCCGCACTATCCTCAAAATGATTTGTGTCACCTCTTCTCCGCACATGTCCCAGTGCTTTTGGTAAAAGTGAGCCGGGAATCCATCGGGCCCCGGAGCTTTTGTTGGAAACATCTGAAAGAGAGGGGGTGACCCCTTTTTACATATAATTTACTATTCGGGGCCCAAATCCTCTTTGGACCAAGGGCGGTGGCCCCTTTTGTCCGACCTATGGGCTGGCCCTGTGGAGGGGGTGAGCTAGGGGCAAAGGTGTTGAAAAACAGGGGCAATAGAAGGTGTTATAGGCGGCACTAAGATGTGACGCTGACGAGACGGCGGTTGGAGTGGGCGCGCTGGGACGAGGGTGGTTGCACGGTGTTTCGCGACAGAAAGCAAAACCTCCAGACTATCCGTGTTTTTGCGGCCGGCTTGGTAGAACGCGTCTAAGTCTTGATCTCAACCTCATATTCCAGATCAGACGGTATATATAGCCCGAAGGCAGGCACACCATTATCAATACGCTTTTTTATAGCAGTAGAGATACTAGTCATCGAGTGTACTTAGCATAGCCCTAGGTTCCTTTTGGAGGAACCATTTCACTAGAGTTAAAGATCTAGATTTGGTACTGGTAGTCGTATTTTCTGGATTTCTTTTGGGCCTTTCGATGATGCGTGTTTAGTGGAAAAAGACATACCCGATGACTACGAAGATGTCTATGGCAACTTCATCAATCTCAAAATATTGAGCCAACTCAGTCTTTTGGAAGTGCTCATAGTGCATACGTACATCCATAGACATGACTGTGTATGCACGTATAAGCTTCTATGTCTATATCGTATTTTAAAAAAAGTCCATGCACTGTGTCCGTGTCAAAACCGGCGGATCTCGGATAGGTGATCCCGAACTGTGCGTCTAAGGTGAATGGTAACAGGAGGCAGGGGACACGATGTTTTACCCAGGTTCGGGCCCTCTTGATGGAGGTAAAACCCTACGTCCTGCTTGATTTATTCTTGATAATATGAGTAGTACAAGAGTTGATCTACCACGAGATCGGAGAGGCTAAACCCTAGAAGCTAGCCTATGGTATGATTGTATGTTTTCCTACGGACTAAAACCCTCCGGTTTATATAGACACCGGAGGGGGCTAGGGTTACACAAGGTCGGTTACAAAGGAGGAGATATACATATCCGTTTTGCCTAGCTTGCCTTCCACGCCAAGTAGAGTCCCATCCGGACACGAGACGAAGTCTTCTTGTATCTTCATAGTCCAACAGTCCGGCCAAAGGATATAGTCCGGCTGTTCGGAGACTCCCTAATCCAGGACTCCCTCAGTAGCCCCTGAACCAGGCTTCAATGACGATGAGTCCGGCGCGCAGTGTTGTCTTCGGCATTGCAAGGCGGGTTCCTCCTCCGAATACACCATGGAAGAGTTTGAATGCAACGATAGTGTCCGACCCTGCAAAATAAGTTCCACATACCACCGTAGAGAGAATAATATTACCACAAATCTAATCTGCTGACACGTTTTGGTAGCATGACACCACGCCACGGCCCGGTAATTATTTGAACCGTTTTTCTTTAACCAGCCCCGCACATAACGCGAGGCGGTTTCTTGACACGTCTTGTCAAAGCAGAGATCGTGTTCCCCTTATTACGGGATTCTCATCAATACGGACGTGGGTAACCCAACTGCGCCACCAATTACAGCGCTTGGGGGATAAGTGAGTTTTACCAGGCTGGTGGGGGCGCATAGTTTCGTCCGCCCTTATAAAGGGATAAGGTTTCACCTTTTTCTACCCACGCCTTCTTCCTCCTTGCTCATCCATTCTTACGCACTCGAGCTCCAGCGCCCAAGTCCACATCCTTCTCCTCAACCCTATCCCAACATGTCCGGAGCGGGAGGCAAGTGGATTGTCTCCTCCGTCACGGAGAGAGACATCAAAAAGCTGCGCGGGGCCGGATACTTAGCTGCGGATATCGCGCATCGACTGCCAGCCGCGGGGCAGATCGTCCCTACCCCAGAACCTCTCGAAAGGGTGGTTTTCCTCCCCTACTTCGTCCGCGGACTGGGTTTCCCCTCCATCAATTCGTCCGCGGCCTTATGTTCTATTATGGGCTGGACTTTCATGATCTGGCCACGAATTTCATCCTCAACATCTCGGCGTTTATCGTCGTGTGCGAGGCTTTCCTCCGCATCCGGCCTCACTTCGGCCTGTGGCTGAAGACCTTCAATATCAAGCCGAAGGTAGTAGGCGGCCAACAAGCGAAATGTGGCGGAGCCATGGTGGGCAAAATGCCCAACGTTAAATGTCTCGAGGGCTCCTTCGTGGAGACCGTGAAGGGGTGGCAATCGGGGTGGTTCTACATCACCGAGCCGCACGACACCAAATGGGTGGCGGCCCCCGAGTTTCGATCCGGAATCCCCACATGGCTCACTTCCTGGAAGGAGAAGGGCCTGTCCTGGGGTTCATCGGTGGAGCTGGACAGACTCCAGAAGTGTATCCGGAATATGATAAGCAAGAAACTTAATCTTGTCAACATAGTCCAGGTCATGCTCTTCCGCTGGATCCTCCCGTGTCAACAACGGGATTTCAACTTATGGGAGTTCGACCCGGCCCAGCACTAGACTCTACACGAGCTCTTTGACACGACGCATAAGGACGTCTGGAGGGTGCTGTTTAAGGGCGCCGAGGTCCCTCCTTCTCTTACCGAGGACCGCGGGCTAAGCGGAAGTGTCCCGTGAATCCGGTAAGTTCTGTACATCTGGTAGGGTATTTATTTCCCATAGCTTAAACATGTGTGGGGTCTGAGCACCCATGCCTTTGACAGGACTGGGTGGAGACATCGGAACAGATCAACTATTCGGCTCCTCTACCCGAAGACCCTGCGGACGCTCTCCTGACGGAGATGCAGACTCCGGCTCCTTATGAGGTGCCAGAGAAGATCAAGAAGAAGGCCAAGGGAACCTGAAGGAGTTCCCGGCGCCAGGTGGTATCGGACTCATCGTCCGATAACTCCGCGACTCACTCCTCCCGTGAAAACGAGGAGGAGGAAGATGAAGATGCTCCCCCTCCAGCCGGGGGAGACAAGAAAAGGAAGGCCGCCCCAACCGGGGAGGCCAAAGGATCCAAGAAGGGAAGGACTCTCCTTCCAGACTGCTCCACCACCACCGCCGACGGCGAAGACGAGTGGCTACTCAGGGCCAAGCCCCTGGTGAAGTCGTAAGTATTCGGATACCAGAGTAACTCATAGCATACTTTTATTGCACTGCTTCTCCTAACGTCGAATATGATTATGCAGTCCGCCCCGAGCCCACATCGACGTATCCTCGTCGGACGGTTCCTTGGACCCGTCGGATATGGATGGCGATCCTCTTCCATCCGCCTCCTCTCCTCGCCCTACGGACAATGCCGAGGTATTGTCTAAAGGGGCACCGAGCCAGGGGGAGATAGTCCCGGAGGCACCTCAAGGCGACCTTCCGGACTCCAGGAGCAAAGGGAGCAAGGCTTCCGGGGGCTCTAAGTTCGGCCCTCAGCCAAACACTACGCCGGAACCTCCAGTGGTTCCGGACTCGGGCAGGCGGCCCCCTTCAAAAAGGGGCAAGCCGCCCGTGCCGGTGACCTCTGTCCATCTGGAGGCACCGGACAACCTGCTGGGAGCGCTTCGTGGCGCTTCCATAGACGAAGAGCACCACACTATTATGAGTGCGGTGGTCAAGAAGGTTCAGTCCGCCAAGAGCGGACTGACTGAAGCCTGTGCCAGCCTTCTAACAGGCTTTGAGGTAAGTATTTAAAATATAGGAAAATATTACCGCATAGACAGTAGCCCCTGATGCTCTGTTTGGTGTTCACAAAGAAAAGCCGAATAGAGGATCAAATAATATCTGTCGGAGTCTAATATAAGTATGTCTGTATGCGTATGCAGGCTTCGCTGCTGACCTCTGCCGCACTGACTGCAGAGGTCGCCGCACTGAAGCAGGACCTTGAGCGGTCCGAGAAAGAGCTCGGCCTTGCCAAGAGGCAGCTCGAGGAGAACAAAGGTAAGTAATACCTTGTCTATATATAAAAAGAAAATGTGGTTGCGAAGTGACAGGATCATCATGAATGTGCCAGGGGCCACGACCGAAGTGGCAACCCTGAAGCAAGCTCTGTCCGAGGCCGAGAACAAAGCGGCCAAGGAGCGCACCGAGCGGGAGAAACAAGGGCGAGGTGCAGCAAGAGCTCCAGGCTCTCGTGACGAAGCACGAGGCTTTGGAGCTTGACTCGAAGATGCAAGAGTCCGAGCTTCCCGCGGCCCTCGAGAGCACAAAGCATGCCAAGGCCGAAGCCCAAAAGGCCCTCCAGGAGATTGAGGCGATGAAGAAGATAGTGGCGGGTAAGGCATTCAATATGCAAAGCAAGCATGTGAAAGTAAATTACTTGTTACTTACCCGAGTCCGGAGCTCTCCAGGAGCATTCGCAGATTTGCCCCGCAGCATGTCGGATGCCGCAAAGTATTACCAGGCCGAGGAGGGAAGCTCGACGGAGAAGTTGTTCTGGTCTCAGTATACTGGGACCGAACACCCGTTGCCTATGAGCGATCACCTGATGCAACTGGTCGAGCTGCACAAGGCGGCCGAACAGGCCATGAGGGGCTTTATAGTCCGGATGTGGCCTGGCGACTCCCTTTCCAATAGCTACTTTGGCCTGGTGAGGCGGCTTGTGGATGCCTGCCCACGGTTGAAAGTCATCAAGCAGTCCGTCTGTATCATAGGTGCCCGTCGGGTTTTTGCCCGTGCAAAGGTGCACTGGGCCAAGATGGATGCCGAGAAGCTGGTGAAGGAGGGGCCGCCGCAGGGCAAGGAGCATCGCCACCCCGAAATGTATTATGAGGGTGTCCTGAAGGGTGCCCGTCTTGTGGCGGATGAGTGTGCGAAGGATGTAATTTTTGAATAAACTTGCTCGTGTGATCCTGTATTATGAAAACTATTTCATGTGCGCTATCCAACGCTTGTTTGAATTTAAAATATTACCTTCTGTGCAGTTGTTTATCAAATCTGAGAGATGGCCAGTCGTCGGCTTCTGCCCCCATGCCACGAGTGCTGGGGTGTGCGGGATAAATCTGAGCACTCTTTTTCCCATTGTTGGGTCCTTTGAGGGAGGTGCTCAGCGCAACGAACAAGGCAATCAGACTATAATGCTTTATCACTCTCACTTAGCCATAGAATTCTACAATTTTAAATTTCGGCGAAGCCCCTAGTAATCGGAAGGCCGAATTCGGGGTGCTATACACGCCTTTAAGTCGGACAAAGCCGACTCCTCGCTCTAAGCGGCATAAGTCTTTAGGGACTCGAGACCTCTCGAACAGCGACCAGCTCTCGCCTTATCATCAGAGTCAGTTTTAGCTTTCTCTACTGAGGTGCTTAGCCCAGCTGAACCGGGGCACAATCGCAGTAGTTCTCCCAGTGCTACCTTAGCCGATATAGCGGAACGTAAGGTACCAATACATGGGAGCCGGGCAAACCCAACTATTGACCCAAGACATGATTCGGAGCTGATGCATATAATGCTATAAGCTTGGGGTGCCGCACTGTCGAAAGTGTTCAGACTTCTCACACCGTATTATGGGATACGCTTAAGCCCCTGGCGTATGAGCCGTACCAGAGTGTACGGGTGCTGAATAGAGAATGCGATAATAGTCTAGTGCTATGCATTATTTATTCAAAAAGGTGCATCGAAGCAGAATGATACAAGTAGTGCGATAAGCAAAAAGTAGGACTATTTGACATGTCCTCTCCAAGGGCAAGCTGAGGAATGGTATTTAAAGTAGGTATTTCGCTCGTTATCAGAGACCACCTAGGAATTCCATGATGCGACGTAGCTTTCTGCCTCCTTGGTTGTTGTATCGTGTGTCCGGCAAACGTACTGCCGGACGGGGTTTCCAAAGAGTAAAGTCCTGAAAGAGAGAAAAAATAATAAGGCGGGAAGGCCCTAGTGCGGTTGAGCCGCGTCTTGGGGCGTGCCGTAGTCATGCCCCCCTCCCCACCTGTGCCCATGGTATTTTCAATGTGTAATTATGTACGTGTGGCACAGATTTCTCCGTTTGGCTGGGACTGGGGTGGGGGCCGCATTGCTATGCGAGCTCGGAATGTGCCAGGCGGTCTTGTTGCCGATTACTCCGGGCGCGCTTGAAGGTGTCCGGGTCTTTAATCGCCGAACTGGTGGATTGCCTTAAGAGGCTGCTTTGTGCTTCTGCTGCAAGGGCCGCGGTGTACTCCTCCGTGTGGAGAGAGCGCTCTGTGTTTCCATTGACTGTAATGACCCCCCCCCCCCGAGGTCCTGGTATCTTGAGCTTGAGATATGCATAGTACGGTACCGCATTGAATCTTGCAAATGCAGTTCGCCCGAGTAGTGCATGATAGCCACTGCGGAACGGGACTATATTGAAGATTAACTCCTCGCTTCGGAAGTTATCCGGGGATCCGAAGACCACTTCCAGTGTGACTGAGCCTGTGCAATGGGCCTCTACACCTGGTATAACGCCTTTGAAGGTCGTTTTTGTGGGCTTGATCCTTGAGGGTTCTATACCCATTTTGCGCACTGTGTCCTAATAAAGCAGGTTCAGGCTGCTGCCGCCGTCCATAAGGACTCGAGTGAGGTGAAATTCGTCGATGATTGGGTCTAGGATCAGTGCGGCGAATCCGCCTTACGGGTACTAGTGGGGTGGTCCCTGCAATCGAAGGTGATCGGACAGGAGGACCATGAATTGAACTTTGGGGCGACTGGCTCCAACGCATATACGGCTTAGCTATGCGAGGGCCATTTTCAAAGGTTCATTAACATCTACTGCATCTCAGACATCTTTATTCAAGCAACAACAAGAACAACGCTGGTTTTCTTTCTTCCAGCGGGAGAAAGAAATGTAATGTCACGGCTGCCGCTGCCGACCTCGGTCCTTGGTAGTGAGGGGGGCCGTCAAATTCACGCGTGTGAATTATTTTAGTCATGAGTATCTTTGCTTTTCGGCCATTTGTTGTCTTGGGTTCAGCGATGGCGATGGCCACGTTAAATAAAGAATCTTTGTATCCTTTCCGACGAGGAGATCTGGTCTTTGTTTGGGGATGAATTTGGAAACAAGTCTGTCCAAGTAAATATGACGTGGCGATGGCGGCATCCGCATGGTGGAGCTTGGGAGGTAGTCCAGGAGTGGATGCGAATTATGGTATGCATCGGCAGCATCTAGAAGATGGTGAATTGTGTGCTAGGCTCGTGGTTCATGGAAGACATGTATGGTTTCCTCTTCCGACATCTTAGTCACATGGGGATGCTTGATTTGGAGTTCGATGACGTGTCTGGGGTGTTGCCCCGGTCCAGTTCATTCAAAGGCAATGGCTTTCCCTTGCGAGCCACGTTGGAGGTCCGCAAAACTGCATATTCTCAATGAAACCGCCACTAGTAGAAAACAGGGCTATGGTCCAGGACGGCTCAGCCCATTAGTCCCGGTTCAATGTACAACCGGGACTAATGTGGGCATTGGTCCCGGTTCGTGAGCCCAGGGGGCCGGCCGGGCCACGTGGGCCATTGGTCCCGGTTCGTCTGGACCTTTTGGTCCCGGTTGGTGGGACGAACCGGGACCAATGGGCCTCGCTCCTGGCCCACCACCATTGGTCCCGGTTGGTGGCTTGAACCGGGACCAAAGGCTCCCCTTTAGTCCCGGTTCATGCCACCAACCGGGACCAATGAGGTGCCTATATATACCCCCTCGCGCAAGAGCAGAGCACAGTGCTCTGTTTTTTCTGGCCGAGGGGGAGAGGGCTTTGTGGTGCTCTAGCTCACCTCCTATGCACATGAGGTGTTCGATGGAATGCCCGAGCCACACTACTTAAACTTTCTCCTCTCGAAGCTCGACCTCCAAGCTCCATTTTCCTCGAGATTTGTCTAGATTTAGCGGTCCATCACGCCCCGTCCCCGTCTTCACCGCCGTCGATCACCCGCGCTGATCTCATCACCGACACCACCGTGGTGAGCCTCTTGTTCTTATCTTCTTTCTGAAAGAAAAATATTCTTACTTGTATGTTTAGATAGATACTTGTATCATTTTCTTACATTTATTATTGCATCTTATATAGTGCGATGGTTTTGGTATCCGCCCCCGTCGGCCCTCGTCCTGTCTATGATTCGGATTTGGTATGTATATTATCTTCATAACTATTGGTTCATTTATTGTTTATGAAAATTATGCCGACCAACGTCACATAGATTTTATTTATCTAGGATGTATGTGAATCAGAAATGCCAACCGACCCTATTGTCGAGAGGTTAAATTTAGTTGAAGAAGAAAACAATTTGTTGAAGGAAAAAATAAAAAAAATTGAGGAGGAGAAGATGATATTGGAGTTGCATGTTGCGGATGTCGTCGATGATCACAAGATCAAGATGGATGCAATGCGCTTGAAGATTAGAAAGATTAGAAAATATGCCATTCATACCAAGGCTTGGTATCATTATGCCGTTGGATCAATTGTTACCTTGGTTGCGATTATGATCGCATTTGTTTTCGCATTGAAATGTTTTACATAGTTTCAATGTATGGTTTAATTAATTAGATGCTCTGGAGAGCTATATGTTGTTAGATGAGAACTATGTATGCACTTTGGTTTTAATGTGATGATGAACTTCTATTAATTTGGACACTTAATTATATATAATGCACGCAGATGAACGGGCAATGGATGTACGGTGACAGACACACCCGCGAGTACATTAAGGGCGTGCATGAGTTTCTCGATGCGGCTGAGGCAAACAAGCAGAATGGTTTTATGTGTTGTCCATAAACTGAATGTGGGAATACGAGGTCTTACTCTAACCAGAAAATCCTTCACTCCCACCTCCTTTACAAGGGTTTCATGCCACACTATAATGTTTGGACGAGGCACGGAGAAATAGGGGTTATGATGGAAGACGGCGAAGAAGAAGAGTACGATGACAACTATGTGCCCCCTGAATACGGCGATGCTGCAACGGGGGGAGCAGGTGAAGATCAAGAGGAACCAGATGATGTGCCCAATGATGCTGCCACGGGTGAAGCTGCTGAAGATCAAGAGGAACCAGACGATGTGCCCGATGATGATGATCTCCGCCGGGTCATTGTCGATGCAAGGACGCAATGCATTAGTCAAAAGGAGAAGCTGAAGTTCGATCGCATGTTAGAGGATCACAAAAAAGGGTTATACCCCAATTGCGAAGATGGCAACACAAAACTCGGTACCGTACTGGAATTGCTGCAGTGGAAGGCAGAGAATGCTGTGGCTGACAAAGGATTTGAGAAGCTACTGAAAATATTGAAGAAGAAGCTTCCAAAGGATAACGAATTGCCCGACAGTACATACGCAGCAAAGAAGGTCGTATGCCCTCTAGGATTGGAGGTGGAGAAGATACATGCATGCCCTAATGACTGCATCCTCTACCGCGGTGCATACAAGGATCTGAACGCATGCCCGGTATGCGGTGCGTTGCGGTATAAGATCAGACGAGATGACCCTGGTGATGTTGACGGCGAGCCCCTCAGGAAGAGGGTTCCTGAGAAGGTGATGTGGTATGCTCCTATAATACCACGGTTGAAACGTCTGTTCAGAAACGAAGAGCATGCCAAGCTGATGCGATGGCACAGTGAGAACCGAAAGAAAGATGGGAAGTTGAGAGCACCCGCTGACGGGTCGCAGTGGAGAAAAATCGAGAGAAAGTACTGGGATGAGTTTGCAAAGGACCCAAGGAATGTATGGTTTGCTTTAAGCGCGGATGGCATTAATCCTTTCGGGGAGCAGAGCAGCAATCACAGCACCTGGCCCGTGACTCTATGTATGCATAACCTTCCTCCTTGGATGTGCATGAAGCGGAAGTTCATTATGATGCCAGTTCTCATCCAAGGCCCTAAGCAACCCGGCAACGAAATTGATGTGTACCTAAGGCCATTAGTTGAAGAACTTTTACAGCTGTGGAATGGAAACGGTGTACGTACGTGGGATGAGCACAGACAGGAGGAATTTAACCTTAAGGCGTTGCTGTTCGTGACCATCAACGATTGGCCCGCTCTCAGTAACCTTTCAGGACAGACAAACAAAGGATACCACGCATGCACGCACTGTTTAGATGACACTGAAAGTATATACCTGGACAGATGCAGGAAGAATGTGTACCTGGGCCATCGTCGATTTCTTCCGACCAACCATCAATGTCGAAAGAAAGGCAAGCATTTCAAAGGCGAGGCAGATCACCAGAAGAAGCCCGCCATGCGCACCGGTGATCACGTGCTTGCTATGGTCAATGATTTACACTACGTAATCTTTGGAAAGGGTCCCGGTGGACTAGCTGTTCCGAATGACGCTGACGGACACGCACCCATGTGGAAGAAGAAATCTATATTTTGGGACCTACCCTACTGGAAAGACCTAGAGGTCCGCTCCTCAATCGACGTGATGCACGTGACGAAGAACCTTTGCGTGAACCTGCTAGGCTTCTTGGGCGTGTATGGGAAGACAAAAGATACACCCGAGGCACGAGAGGACCTGCAACGTTTGCACGAAAAAGACGGCATGCCTCCGAAGCAGTATAAAGGTCCTGCCAGCTACGCTCTTACGAAAGAAGAGAAAGAAATCTTCTTTGAATGCCTGCTCAGTATGAAGGTCACGACTGGCTTCTCGTCGAATATAAAGGGAATAATAAATATGTCAGAGAAAAAGTTTCAGAACCTAAAGTCTCATGACTGCCACGTGATTATGACACAACTGCTTCCGGTTGCATTGAGGGGGCTTCTACCGGAAAACGTTCGATTAGCCATTGTGAAGCTATGTGCATTCCTCAATGCAATCTCTCAGAAGGTGATCGATCCAGAAATCGTACCAAGGCTAAGGAGTGATGTGGCGCAATGTCTTGTCAGTTTCGAGCTGGTGTTCCCACCATCCTTCTTCAATATCATGACGCACGTCCTAGTTCATCTAGTCGACGAGATTGTCATCCTGGGGCCCGTATTTCTACACAATATGTTCCCCTTTGAGAGGTTCATGGGAGTCCTAAAGAAATATGTCCGTAACCGCGCTAGGCCAGAAGGAAGCATCTCCATGGGCCATCAAACAGAGGATGTTATCGGGTTTTGTGTTGACTTCATTCCTGGCCTTAACAAGATAGGTCTCCCTAAATCGCGGTATGAGGGCAGACTGACTGGAAAAGGCACTCTGGGAATAGACTCAATAATATGCAGGGACGGATATTCTTGGTCTCAAGCACACTACACAGTTCTACAGAACTCTACCTTGGTGACCCCGTATGTCGATGAACACAAGAACAGTCTGCGCTCCAAACACCCGGAGCAGTGCGACGACTGGATTACATGTGAACACATCAGGACTTTCAGCAGTTGGTTGGAAACACGTCTCAGAGGTGACAACACTGTTTGTGATGAGTTGTACTTGTTGTCCAGGGGACCATCTTTGACTGTATTGACTTACAAAGGATACGAGATAAATGGAAATACATTTTACACGATCGCCCAAGATCAAAAGAGCACCAACCAAAACAGCGGTGTCCCCTTTGATGCAGCAACCGAGAGCGGAAAGGACACATATTATGGTTACATAGTGGACATATGGGAACTTGACTACGGACCTGATTTTAAGGTCCCTTTATTTAAGTGCAAATGGGTCAATCTGTTAGGTGGCGGGGTACAGGTAGACCCACAGTACAGAATGACAACAGTGGATCTGAAAAATCTTGGGTACACTGACGAACCGTTCGTCCTAGCCAATGATGTGGCACAGGTTATCTATGTGAAGGACATGTCTACCAAACCGAGAAAAAGAAAAGATAAGGAAGCGAATACATCATACGATGAGCCAAAGCGCCACATAGTTCTTTCAGGAAAAAGGGACATCCTGGGAGTGGACGGCAAGACAGACATGTCTGAAGATTATGAAAAGTTTCATGAAATTCCTCCCTTCAATGTCAAGGCTGACCCAAGCATCCTGATAAACAATGAAGATTATCCATGGTTACGGCACAATAAGCAAATGACACAAGCGAAGAAAAAGTGAAGACTTTCTCCCGCAATAAGCAAATGCTATGTGGGTGAAATTATGATACCATCCCAACTTTCAACATTTTCAGAGTTCATTTGAAATGCTTTCATGTCTTATGGTTCGAAACTTTGATACTTCGAAAGTGATTGTCCATTTTGTACACCAAGTGCATCAAGTTTTTGTCGTAACCCTCTCTACTTTTTGGAACATGCTATGTGGGTGAAATGATGATACCATGCCAACTTTCAACCTTTTCAGAGTTCATTTTGAAATGCTTTCCAATTTTAGAGTCATTTAGCTCAAAGAATGAATTAATAGCAAACAGAATGAACTACAAAACTTTTATGAAAATAAAAACAATCAATTAAAATGTTATGTTATGATCAACTAAAATAAAACTATAATATTCTTCAATAGCAAAAAGAATATAATTTGTGTGACCTAAAATCAAACTATAAGTATTTAATTGTAAGTATAAATAAAAAATAAATAGCAAAGAAGAAAAAAAATTCTAATTTTATAGTAAAGTTATTCATAAACTAGTGATTCACACAAATTTTTAAAAATTCAAATTTAAACTATTTAAAATTTAAAACTAATAGCACTAACAGAAAGTTTATAATTTTTGTGACCTAAAAGCAAAAAGAAATCACTAAAAAACTGTAAGTATTTAGTTTTAAGTAGAAATAAAAAATAAATAGAAAAAAAATTCTAATTTTATAGTAAAGTTATTCATAAACTAGTGATTCACACAAATTTTTAAAAATTCAAATTTAAACTATTTAAAATTTAAAATTAATGGCACTAACAGAAAGTTTATAATTTTTGTGACCTTAAAGCAAAAAAGAAATCACTAAAAAACTGTAAGTATTTAGTTTTAAGTAGAAATAAAAAATAAATAAATAAATCTAATTTTATAGTAAAGTTATTCATAAACTAGTGATTCACACAAATTTTTAAAAATTCAAATTTAAACTATTTAAAATTTAAAACTAATGGCACTAACAGAAAGTTTATAATTTTTGTGACCTAAAAGCAAAAAGAAATCACTAAAAAACTATAAGTATTTAGTTTTAAGTAGAAATAAAAAATAAAAAACCGAAAAAATGTAGAAATAAAAAAGAAAAAACCAAAAAAAATGCCACCTACTGGGCCTCCACGGCCTGAATACGACTAGAAACCCTACATGGGCCAGGATTCAGGCCCGCAGATGGCCCAATAGGCCCACAGGCAAAGCAGTGTCAAATTAGGCCCATAGGCCTGCAGTTCAGAGGAGTTCGAGAGGGAGGAGGCAGCAGAGCTTATAAACTGGTGTTGGGCGCTGTCAACTAGCGATGTGGGACTAAACTTTTGGGCGCGGGGCAGCACAAGGGTATTAGTCCCGGTTGGTGGCACCAACCGGGACTAAAGGTGGCATTGGTCCCGGTTGGTGGCACCAGCCGTGACCATTGCCCCCCTTTAGTTCCGGTTGGTGCCACCAACCGGGACCAATGGGCTTCGCTTCCCGCCCTTTGGGCTGCCGAAAAGAGGCCATTGGTCTCGGTTCGTGGCACCAACCGGGACTAATGCCCACCTTTAGTCCCGGTTGCTGCGACGAACCGAGACTAAAGCCTCTTCTATATAAGGCCACACTTTGGAATTTTTCATTCTCATCTTGCAGTTGCCGCCCCTGACGCCGCCAGGCTGCCCCGACGCCGCCCGCCCCCATCGTCGCCGTCGCCCGCGCCCATCGTCGCCGTCGCCCGCGACGCGCGCCGCCCCGGCCCGCCCCCGTCGCCGTCGCCCTCGTCCCTGCCCCGACGCGCACCGCCCCGTCCTGCCCTCGCCGTCGCCCGCGCTGGCCCCTTGCCCGACGCCCGCCGCCCCGGCCCGCCGTCGCCGTCGCCCGCGTCTCCTACCCCAAGCGTGCGCCCACTGCCTCGTCACCATCCTCGCCGCCGACTCCGCGGTCCTCCTCTGGTCCGGCCGGCGCCCTAGCTAGCATTTTTTTCATATATATGCTTTTTTTCATATATATGCTTGTTTTTTATATATATGTATATATATGTTCTCTGTGTATATATCTATGTTCATGTATATATGCAAAAGATAGTTTTTTAGAAAAATTAGGATTTTTTTCTGTTCATAGATTTTTTTTGGTGATATTAATTATTGTAAATATGAAAATGTTTGTATATTCATATGAACAAATGAATTAGAAGAGGGAGAAGAAGAGGGGGTCGAGAGGGGGTCTAGGGTCGCCGAGAGGTCGAGGGTCGTCGAACATGAGAGGAGGAAGAGGATAAAAAAAGAAGAGGAATAAGAAAAGAAAAAAGAGGAGAAGAAAGAATAGAGGAGATCTTCTCCTCTATTCTTTCTTCTCCTCTTTTTTTCTTCTTCTTCCTCTTTTTTTTATCGGGAACGAGGGTCGCCGAGCGGTAGAGGAAGAAGAGGATAAAATAGAAGAGGAAGAAAAAAAAGAGAGGGGTCGATGGTCACCTAGGGGTCGAGGGTCGAGAGGGGGTCTAGGGTCGCCGAGAGGGGAGAGGAAGACGAGGAGAAATAAATAAGAAGAAGAAAAAAGAAGAAAAAGAAGAGGAGAAGAAGAAAGGAATAGAGGAGAAGAAGAGAAAAATAGAATATATATTCTATTTTCTCTTTTCTCCTCTATTCCTTTCTTCTTCTCCTCTTTTTTTTTCTTTTTTTTCTTTGACACGTGGGGGGGGGGGGGGGTCGAGAACGCCGGACATTCATGAGAGAGGCGAGGAAGAAGGGGAAGAAGAGGAAGTCTTCTCCTCTATTCTTTCTTCTCTTCTTTTTTCTTCTTCTTCTTCCTCTTTATTTTATCGGGAACGAGGGTCGTCGAGAGGGTCGCCGAGCGGTAGAGGAGAAACCCTAAATAGAAAGTATCGTCGGTGTGAGATACATGTACCGTCGGTGTCGGACACTACATCCACATCCCACAAGTGGCGCGGGCTTCGACGCCCACGTCACTTGTGGGACGTGGATGTAGTGTCCGACACCGAAGGCCACATGTATCTCACACCCACGATACTTGCTAGCTATTTAGGGTTTCCTCTACCGAAAAGAAGAGGAGAAATAAATAAGAAGAAGAGGAGGGTCGAGGGGTCGAGGGTCGTCGAGGGGTCGAGGATCGCCGAGGGGTCGAGAGAGGTTTCCTAGTGTCAAAGTATTGAAGAAATCCATGCCTTCATCATTAGCCGAAAGTAACCAGGGCATGTTGGTACGAAGTTCTGCAAAGTTGTTTTGGAATGGAGTCCCGGATAGAATAATCCGTATTTTGGTACCAATTCAGCAAAGGCCTTCCAAATAGCGATATTCGGAAGGCTCTTGCTGAACTTTGTACCAAAAGGCGGATTATCCTATCTGGGAGTCCGTTCCAGAACAACTTTGAAGAGCTTCGTACCATCATGCACATGTAATTTCTCCTAATGATGAAGACATGGTTTTGTTGAATCCTGAGACACTACGCAACCTCCCGACCCCTCGGCGATCCTCTCGAACATGAGAGGAAGAAGAGGATCGTCGAGGGGTCGAGGGTTCCAGGGTCGTCGAGGGGTCGAGGATCGCCGAGGAGTCGAGAGAGGTTTCCTAGTGTCAAAGTATTGAAGAAATCCATGCCTTCATCATTAGCCGGAAGTAACCAGGGCATGTTGGTACGAAGTTCTGCAAAGTTGTTTTGGAATGGAGTCCCGGATAGAATAATCCGCCTTTTGGTACCAATTCAGCAAAGGCCTTCCAAATAGTGATATTCGGAAGGCTCTTGCTGAACTTTGTACCAAAAAGCGAATTATCCTATCTGGGACTCCGTTCCAGAACAACTTTGAAGAGCTTCGTATCATGCACATGTTACTTTCGCCTAATGATGAAGACATGGTTTTGTTGAATCCCTTGACACTAGGCAACCTCCCGACCCCTCGGCGATCCTATCGAACATGAGAGGAAGAAGAGGATAAAAAAAGAAGAGGAAGAAGAAGAAAAAAAAGAGGAGAAGAAAGAATAGAGGAGATCTTCTCCTCTATTCTTTCTTCTCCTCTTATTTTTCTTTTTCTTCCTCTTTTTTTATCGGGAACGAGGGTCGTCGAGGGACATAGATGTAGTGTCGTCGTTGTCGATATATACCCCCTCCCGATAGCTTACTATGATTAGGTAGCTAGTTCTACGTTTGGCACTAATATATCCATCTGTCATGTTTGAATAATAATTGCCATGTTGTAAATATTTGTAGAAACTATGGACACCGCCCTAGACGAAGCAACAAAAGAAGCGTTGTTGAGGGACATAATCGCAGAAGGAAGTGATGCCATCTCGTTGTTTCTCAATGAAACCGATGGTCTGGAAGGAGAGGGTGAACAAGCTAGCTACGGTGACCTAATGCCGGTGCAAGAAGAAGAACATGAGGACGGCTCCGGTGACCCAATGCCGGTGCAAGAAGGAGACCGTGATGACGGCTCCGGTGACCGAACCGAGTCCGGCCAGGTATATATATTAGTTAAGCCTATGCTGACTAGCTGATTGATGCATTCATTGTTTTGGTATGTACACATATTAATTAAGTCTTTGTTCTTTTTTCTAGCCCTCCGGATCGAGCACAACTTCGGTAAAGAGACGAGGCCCGAAGAAAAAGTTGAGCTCGGATGAAAAGCTTGAGATCATAGCAATCGCGCCTGACGGCCAACCTATTGAACCCCTCCGGACAAAGAGCGCATTTGTTGCTCAGTGCGGGGTTCTGGTTAGGGACAAGATCCCGATAAGCATCCAGCAATGGTTTAAGCCGGCTACAGAAGACCCTGAGGTGTCTTATGTCAATGATATGCAGAAAAATGATCTTTGGACTGAGCTGAAGTCAAATTTCACCCTACCGCCTGAGGATAATCCAGAGAACCCATTTAAAGAGAAATTAATCAAGTCTTTTGCTCTGAAGAGGATGGAAGAACTATTCAGGAGGTGGAAGAAAGAGCTGAATAAGTTTGTCGAAAATAACGAGACACCAGAATTCAAGGGCAGATATGAGAAGATCAGAGATCACTGGCCAGCATTTGTGGCCTACAAGACATCGGAAAAGAGTCAAAAGATGTCAGCGACAAACAAGCAAAATGCTGCGAAGAAGAAGCTTCACCATCGCACGGGGTCGGGTGGCTACCTCGTAGCCCGGCCTAAGTGGTCCAAGACTGAGAATGATCTGGTTCATAAAGGGATCGAACCAGAGACAATTAACTGGCCAGACCGTTGCCGGACTTGGTTCTTCGGGGCTGGCGGAACACTGGACCCTGTAATAGGGAAGTGCATTTGGACGAACGATCAAATGGACATACCAGTCAGTAAGCTTAAGCAGTATATCGAAGCAGCGCAGGAAGGGACGTTCTTTCCAGACAGAGAGAACGACGAGCTCACAATGGCCCTCGGGAATCCTGAGCACCCTGGACGGACACGAGGCACGCCAGGCTCCATTCGATGGAAGGTTGGGTTTCCGGACGCAGGCGGTTACAAATCCCATGAGAGGAGGAAAAAAGTGCAACAGACCCAAATGCAGGCGCTGAAAGCAAGGGTAGACGCGGTAGAGGAACGAGAAGCAAATTGCAGCAAACGTACTGCCGAAGCCTCCCCCGAAGCTACCCCGCCATCTCAGCGCAGAAGTAGCGTGGCTTCCACCGAACTGCTTCAGTCGGAGCATGCCTTGACGGCTCCTGCCAGCTATCCCGTGGATGCTATAACGGAGTCTCAAAATTGCCACCTTATGACGCAATGGATGAATTTGAAGGTCAAGGCGGCTGTTGGCTCTGTTTTTCCTACTGAACCCGGCGCAACTTTTCACTGCCGGCCGATTCCAGAAGGATATGCTAGGGTGATGGTGGATGAGATAACGGAGGGATTTGAGGACCTCCAGCTTGACCACCCTACCGGTGAAGGGGAGACTCGGCTGGGGTCTGCTTTGAAGACTCCATGCCTATGGCGGAAGGAGCTCATCAACCTTCTGAACTGGACGCCACCGCCTCCTCCTCCTCCTCCGGCGAGTCAGGGCACTCCGCCTCCACCGCCTCCTCCTCCGACGAGTGACGATCAGGGCCCTCGGTCGGCTCCTTCTCCGACGCGTGGCGGCACTCCGCCTCCTTCTCCGCCTGCGCCGACGCACCCGAGCAGCCAGCCTCCTCCTTCTCCGCCTCGTCAGCAAGGGCGGAAGAGACCTGCCGCCGCTCCAGCTGCTCCGGCGCATCGTAGTCCTTCTCCTCCGCCTCTTAAGCAAGTAAAGAAGACAACCGCTACGTCTGCTCGGTCGGCGTCTAGCAGTACAACCAGAGGCGGGAGGACATACAGATTCGGTCCTTCTCTGAAGACTCCAGAGAAGTTACCATACGAGAGGACCCAGGAGGAGAACGCCGAGATCGCGCGAGAAGAAGTGAAGAAATTCTTTGAAGGGGTGAAAGCAAAGAAACATCCACCTCCGGAGGAGAAGGTAGATCGGGTGAAAGTGAAGCGCACTCTGGCTGCCCTGACAAAACCACCGAAGTCTGATTCGCCGAAAGGAAACTATGACCGCATTATTGGAAAGGAATTTGCCGAAGCGGAGCAGTCGGGAAGTACTGTCAGTGATCAAAGGCTGAAAGAACGACGAGCTGGGAAACAAATTGCCCAGCTCGGTGAACAAGCGAAGCAATCGTGCCCCCCGCTCAAGGTGCCTAGCCACAACGTCGATAATGATCCGAGGATGGTGCCCGGTTATAGCAATCTTGCAGATTACCTGCCCGACGAAGTACATTATGAACCCATGGAGGTGCAGATACAAAGATACGAGTACGGGAAGCCTCTCGTCAAAGATGAAAGATCTCTATCAACGATGATGCGAAGATTGCATGATTGGTACTTGAAAATCTGCAGAGACTCTGGGGGGAGGAGTACTTTGTATGTGAAAGTTAAAAAGGAGCATGACCTCGTTGGAATTGATCTGTTGCCTGTTCCATTTGAAGAGTTCTATCAGTTTTTCAATCAATTGGCCCTCGATAAAACAACGGTCGCCTGCTACTGTCTGTAAGTAGTACTACTTCTGTCATTAAGTTTCTCTATATAGCTTAGCTCTTTCATTGCATGTATTTATAATCATCCTCACTATATTATGCAGATTGAAGATCGCCGAATTGAAGAAAAGACAAGTCGGTGATATTGGGTTCATTAACACATATCTCATAGATGCAACTCAGGTTAAACTTCATGCCGCGGCTACCGAGGCCAGCTTGCTACGATCGTTCGTAATAAATCACAAACATATAATACTCTTTCCTTACAACTTCAGGTGAGTGTTACTGTCTTGTGCGTATTTGGTTTCCCTTATATATTAGTCAAGGTTATAGTAATGTAATTCATGAGTTATGCATGTGTGTGCAGTTTCCACTTTATTCTCCTAGAGATTAAGCTTAAGCAGGGAGTAGTAACCGTCTTGGACTCTAAACGAAAAGATCCCAAGGTGTATGCGGACATGACTGAAATCCTCAAGAAGTAAGTTAAATCGATCATTATACACCATATCAGCAACTTTGTTCATTTCCTGATATCAAGTAATTGTTTTCTTTGTCCGGCAGGGTTTGGAAAATTCACCAAAATAGTTCCGGGACTGCCGAAGGAGCTGGAATTTAGACACCCGAAAGTAAGTACTATAGTAGCATGTTCCGCGCATCTCCTAGTGATTCAAGCGCTAGTTTCATCAATACCATTTAGCATTCTTGCTTATCAGTTTGATTGACCTCTATTTCTTGTAAAGTGGTTGTGGCAGGAATAAGGGAATGATTTCTGTGGATACTACATCTACGAGTCCATCCGCCACACGACCTGTGAGCGGGGCGGGTACTCTAACGAACAATATGAAGTACGTAAATAACAACATTCACAATTTTATTTTATTACCATCATTTGTGTTGAGTTTCATTCATTTATATATATATATGTATTGACCCCCTTCTTCAAATTAGATGTTTCGGAAGCGGGATGAACTCCTAGCACTAGCTCGCATGCGAGCAATTCAAGAGGAATTGGCGGCATTCTTTCTTGACCATGTGATCCCTGAAGACGGAGAATTCTATGTGGACCCTGAGTCCGTATGATTATATTTGTAAGAGATAATTATTGTATATATGTAGCCAGTAGTGTCAGATAGATATACGAGAACTTGTTGTTCGACCAATCTCTCGGAGAAGGAGAGGTGGTCGATATCACTTCTCTCTGTATATATGCATATATGTTCATGACGATCTTCTGTTTCCTTCGTTTGCTTACTACCTAGCTAGCGTGTCTAGTCCTCTCTATATACGTATGTATAGTACGTAGCGTCGACCAAGCACGGACATAACAGAGGACACTCCTCTCTATTAATTATAACTAGCTAACACAATATATGAAACACCTAAATTAACCCCCCAAAACCCCCAACCCCCCCCCCCTTTCAAAAGAAAAACAAAAACACCAGCCACAGAAGTGCTGACGCGTGGATGCCTATTGGTCCCGGTTGGTGCCACCAACCGGGACCAAAGGGTCTCCTGACTGGGCTCTGCGCACTGCCCACGTGGAGGGCCTTTAGTCCCGGTTCTGGATTGAACCGGGACTAAAGGGGGGAGGTATTAGTACTGACAGCTTAGTCCCGGTTCCGGAACGGGGACTAAAGGCCCTTACGAACCGGGACTATAGGCCCTTTTTCTATCAATGCGCGTCGAGCTCGGGTGAGAAGGTGATCCGTCATGGTGGTGCCGAAGGTGGATGATGGACATTGGTGTCAAGCACAGGGGTTTCTTTATTCTTGATTGTAGTTTTCTTGTTTGGCAGGTGTTTTATTGTGCAATGGCTAATGTTCTGCTATCTTTTCAGTTTTGTCAGGTCGGTGTGTACGTGACTTATACTATACTTTTTATGATATAAAAGAGCCATGCAAAAGAAAAGAAGACATCTTTATTCAAGTGGGGCATGAATTCTGCCCCACGCCCACAAGCTCATATCCAAGATATGTCAGTGGCCCTGCCCATATAAGCTCTTTACACCGGTTTTGGAAAGCATTTGGAATCTTCCTATAATTTATTTCTTTTCTGATTTGTATACCTTTCTAATTTTTAGTTTTTCCATTTGTAATTTCTGAATATTTTCAACTTCATGAACAAATTTTGTTTTATATAATATTTTTCAAATTCATATACATTTAAAAATCTCGCATATTTTTTTCACATTCATGATTTGTTGTTCAAATTCATGATTGTTTTAAAAATTCCGGAACAATCTGAAAATATTTTCTATTCATATACAATTTAATGTTTTTAATAGTTTCCAAATTTGCGCACATTTTTCAAAATGTTTTTAACATTTTATAAAATCATTCAAATTTCTTAAATACTCAAACATTTTTTTATACTTGGGAACAATTTTCTTAAAAAAAATTCAGACTACAAATATTTTTCTTGACAAATGTTTCAATTCATGAACATTTTTAAAATTCTTAAATTTTAATATATTTTTGACAATTTGTGAATACAATATTAAATTCAGAATATTTTTGGAGGAATTTAAAAAGTGTTCACGAATAAAATAAATGTAATGAAGAAAACCAAAAAAATGAGAGAAAAGAGACAACTAGTAAAAAGCTTCTAAAATCCTGACAAAACAAGGTGGTGAAAGCTTCCCCAAAACCAAACGCATCTTCTATATGGGCCGGCCTACCTACGAGCGTGCTTCCTAGTTTGTGCGTGTTACAAGCCATTTTGTTGCTAGCGGGCGCTTCGCAGCAAATCCCCTCCTGCGACTGGGCTGGCCCATCTATTTTTTTCCTTTATTTTCTGCATTTTTTCCATTTCTTCTTTTGTTTTCCTTTTTTTCTTAAATGTGTAAACTTTTTCCAATCGATGATGTTTTTTAAATTTGATGAACTTATTTTTAAAAATCAATGAATTTAATTTTTTATTTTTAGTGAACTATTTTGTTAAAAAACGATGAACTTTTTGCAAATTCGATGAACTTTATTTAAATTTGATGATATTTTTTTAAAATTCGATGAACTTTCTTCAAATTTCATGAACTTTATTCAAAACCGATGAAAATTTTCAAATTCAACCAAGTTTTTCAAATCCGATGAACTTTGTTCTGTTTGTGAACTTTTGTTAAATTCGTCAACTTTTATTCTAGATATTGATGAACATTTTTTCGTTTTTTTTTGAACTATTTTCTAAAATTGATGAACTTTTGCCAAAATAATTGAACTTTTCATGAATAGGGCAAAGTTTTTTTTTCATGTTTATGAAGTTTTTCTGAAATCTGTGAAGTTTCAATTTTTCTAAAGAAAATCATGTAGGAGCGGCCATAATATGTTTTAAAGATTTAGCGCTACATTTATTCAATTGCAACCAGACGCCCTAGTGGTTAGCCGAACACCTGTAGGAAGCGTTGGGCGCGAGTTAAATTCGCTGCGGGTGCACTTAGCTAAGTATACATTACCATGTAGTGTAGGGCACCATTAATGGTTGGAAACACATTGCAATCGTATAGCAGTTCTTTTAAAAATTCTAATTTCATGATGAATAAAGCTTAGCATGTTGATTACCTCAAAACCTTCTCTTTCCTCCTCCATAAGAATCCCACACTGTCCTCCTCCTCCTCTAGTAGTCGCTGCCATCCCTCTAGCCCATCTTCGATGGCCTTTGTGCTATGGAGGTGCGGAGGACATTAGCACCACGCCGATGGGAGGGACCCCGTTCTCGTTCATGTTAGGCTTAGCGTCCTGGTTGGGGCCATGTAGCAGCGGCGATGTCCCTTAATAGAAATAATGTCTCCCATATTTTATTCCAGTTTTCAATGATGTGTCTAGCGTCATCGGAGGGGTGTGGAAGTGTGTCTCGACGGATTTTGCGGGATTCGGTCGGTGTTGCTATTCGGTTGACTGTTTAGAGGTTTGATGATTTCGATCTATGACTTTCTTCATCTGCGATGGTTGCTCCTCTGGTGCGCTAGTACAATGAGACATTAGCATGCTGACTTCCCGTCTGTGTACTACAACAAGGTTTGGCTGACTCCAGCTAGTGAAGGGCGATGAAGGCGGCACGCCTTCGGCTCACTCTAGTGTTTGTAGTCGTTGCTTTGTGGTCCACATACCTTGTGGTTAATTTTATTACCTCTTGTTTCTTTATACTGTCATAATTGAAAATAAATAGATTGAAAGTAAATCCTCAAGAAGTAAGTTAAATCAATCATTATACACCATATCAGCAACTTTGTTCATTTCCTGATATCAAGTAATTGTTTTCTTTGTCCGGCAGGGTTTGGAAAATTCACCAAAACAGTTTCTGGACTGCCGAAGGAGCTGAAATTTAGACACCCGAAAGTAAGTACTATAGTAGCATGTTCCGCGCATCTACTAGTGATTCAAGCGCTAGTTTCATCAATACCATTTAGCATTCTTACTTATCAGTTTGATTGACCTCTATTTCTTGTAAAGTGGTTGTGGCAGGAATAAGGGAATGATTTCTGTGGATACTACATCTACGAGTCCATCCGCCACACGACCTGTGAGCGGGGCGGGTACTCTAACGAACAATATGAAGTACATAAATAACAACATTCACAATTTTATTTTATTACCATCATTGTGTTGAGTTTCATTCATTTATATATATATATATATGTATGTATGTATGTATTGACCCCCTTCTTCAAATTAGATGTTTCGGAAGCGGGATGAACTCCTAGCACCAGCTCGCATGCGAGCAATTCAAGAGGAATTGGCGGCATTCTTTCTTGACCATGTGATCCCTGAAGACGGAGAATTCTATGTGGACCCTGAGTCCGTATGATTATATTTGTAAGAGATAATTATTGTATATGTGTAGCCGGTAGTGTCAGATAGATATACGAGAACTTGTTGTTCGACCAATCTCTCGGAGAAGGAGAGGTGGTCGATATCACTTCTCTCTGTATATATGCATATATGTTCATGACAATCTTCTGTTTCCTTCGTTTGCTTACTACCTAGCTAGCGTGTCTAGTCCTCTCTATATACGTATGTATAGTACGTAGCATCGACCAAGCACGAACATAACAGAGGACACTTCTCTCTATTAATTATAACTAGCTAACACAATATATGAAACACCTAAATTAACCCCCCAAAACCCCCAACCCCCCCCCCCTTCAAAAAAAAACAAAAACATCAGCCACAGAAGTGCTGACGCGTGGATGCCTATTGGTCCCGGTTGGTGCCACCAACCGGGACCAAAGGGTCTCCTGACTGGGCTCTGCGCACTGCCCACGTGGAGGGCCTTTAGTCCCGGTTCTGGATTGAACCGGGACTAAAGGGGGGAGGTATTAGTACTGACAGCTTAGTCCCGGTTCCGGAACCGGGACTAAAGGCCCTTACGAACCGGGACTATAGGCCCTTTTTCTATCAGTGCGCGTCGAGCTCGGGTGAGAAGGTGATCCGTCATGGTGGTGCCGAAGGTGGATGATGGACATTGGTGTCAAGCACAGGGGTTTCTTTATTCTTGATTGTAGTTTTCTTGTTTGGCAGGTGTTTTATTGTGCAATGGCTAATGTTCTGCTATCTTTTCAGTTTTGTCAGGTCGGTGTGTACGTGACTTATACTATACTTTTTATGATATAAAAGAGCCATGCAAAAGAAAAGAAGACATCTTTATTCAAGTGGGGCATGAATTCTGCCCCACGCCCACAAGCTCATATCCAAGATATGTCAGTGGCCCTGCCCATATAAGCTCTTTACACCGGTTTTGGAAAGCATTTGGAATCTTCCTATAGTTTATTTCTTTTCTGATTTGTATACCTTTCTAATTTTTAGTTTTTCCATTTGTAATTTCTGAATATTTTCAACTTCATGAACAAATTTTGTTTTATATAATATTTTTCAAATTCATATACATTTAAAAATCTCGCATATTTTTTTCACATTCATGATTTGTTGTTCAAATTCATGATTGTTTTAAAAATTCCGGAACAATCTGAAAATATTTTCTATTCATATACAATTTAATGTTTTTAATAGTTTCCAAATTTGCGCACATTTTTCAAAATGTTTTTAACATTTTATAAAATCATTCAAATTTCTTAAATACTCAAACATTTTTTTATACTTGGGAACAATTTTCTTAAAAAAAATTCAGACTACAAATATTTTTCTTGACAAATGTTTCAATTCATGAACATTTTTAAAATTCTTAAATTTTAATATATTTTTGACAATTTGTGAATACAATATTAAATTCAGAATATTTTTGGAGGAATTTAAAAAGTGTTCACGAATAAAATAAATGTAATGAAGAAAACCAAAAAAATGAGAGAAAAGAGACAACTAGTAAAAAGCTTCTAAAATCCTGACAAAACAAGGTGGTGAAAGCTTCCCCAAAACCAAACGCATCTTCTATATGGGCCGGCCTACCTACGAGCGTGCTTCCTAGTTTGTGCGTGTTACAAGCCATTTTGTTGCTAGCGGGCGCTTCGCAGCAAATCCCCTCCTGCGACTGGGCTGGCCCATCTATTTTTTTCCTTTATTTTCTGCATTTTTTCCATTTCTTCTTTTGTTTTCCTTTTTTTCTTAAATGTGTAAACTTTTTCCAATCGATGATGTTTTTTAAATTTGATGAACTTATTTTTAAAAATCAATGAATTTAATTTTTTATTTTTAGTGAACTATTTTGTTAAAAAACGATGAACTTTTTGCAAATTCGATGAACTTTATTTAAATTTGATGATATTTTTTTAAAATTCGATGAACTTTCTTCAAATTTCATGAACTTTATTCAAAACCGATGAAAATTTTCAAATTCAACCAAGTTTTTCAAATCCGATGAACTTTGTTCTGTTTGTGAACTTTTGTTAAATTCGTCAACTTTTATTCTAGATATTGATGAACATTTTTTCGTTTTTTTTTGAACTATTTTCTAAAATTGATGAACTTTTGCCAAAATAATTGAACTTTTCATGAATAGGGCAAAGTTTTTTTTTCATGTTTATGAAGTTTTTCTGAAATCTGTGAAGTTTCAATTTTTCTAAAGAAAATCATGTAGGAGCGGCCATAATATGTTTTAAAGATTTAGCGCTACATTTATTCAATTGCAACCAGACGCCCTAGTGGTTAGCCGAACACCTGTAGGAAGCGTTGGGCGCGAGTTAAATTCGCTGCGGGTGCACTTAGCTAAGTATACATTACCATGTAGTGTAGGGCACCATTAATGGTTGGAAACACATTGCAATCGTATAGCAGTTCTTTTAAAAATTCTAATTTCATGATGAATAAAGCTTAGCATGTTGATTACCTCAAAACCTTCTCTTTCCTCCTCCAGAAGAATCCCACACTGTCCTCCTCCTCCTCTAGTAGTCGCTGCCATCCCTCTAGCCCATCTTCGATGGCCTTTGTGCTATGGAGGTGCGGAGGACATTAGCACCACGCCGATGGGAGGGACCCCGTTCTCGTTCATGTTAGGCTTAGCGTCCTGGTTGGGGCCATGTAGCAGCGGCGATGTCCCTTAATAGAAATAATGTCTCCCATATTTTATTCCAGTTTTCAATGATGTGTCTAGCGTCATCGGAGGGGTGTGGAAGTGTGTCTCGACGGATTTTGCGGGATTCGGTCGGTGTTGCTATTCGGTTGACTGTTTAGAGGTTTGATGATTTCGATCTATGACTTTCTTCATCTGCGATGGTTGCTCCTCTGGTGCGCTAGTACAATGAGACATTAGCATGCCGACTTCCCGTCTGTGTACTACAACAAGGTTTGGCTGACTCCAGCTAGTGAAGGGCGATGAAGGCGGCACGCCTTCGGCTCACTCTAGTGTTTGTAGTCGTTGCTTTGTGGTCCACATACCTTGTGGTTAATTTTATTACCTCTTGTTTCTTTATACTATCATAATTGAAAATAAATAGATTGAAAGTTTGTCACTCAATAAAAAGGTTATCTATCTATCTATCTATCTACTACCCCTATAAAAGCAAGAGAGGGCGGAGAACCAGATCATCCTATCCATCGAAACCTGCAATCTGATGGTCTACATCCTTCTAGCAGACTAAGCATGTTTTAAGCTTAGAGAGCCCATGCCTCTGCTTAGAGAGGAGTAAATAAAACGGAAATATGTTCGGGGCCAACCTTTGGTCGAGCCAGACGAGGTCAAGAAGCTCCCAACGAGAATGTATGAATTGCATCAATGGTACATGAACATTACCAATATTTCCAATCGAGAGTCCCTCATGGTGAATGTCAAGAAGGATCATTACTTCCATGAGAAAGCTGTGTCCGTTGAGTATTCACAACTATTTCAGTTATACAATCAAGACGCACTCGACAAATCTATCGTCGGTTGCTATTGTCTGTAAGTGATTTCTTTCTGTAATTTAAGTCTTAAGCTAGCTGTAGTGATCATTTTGATCAATCATTACCTGTAATTATCCTCACTATATTCTTTTCTGTGGTATTATGCAAGATGAAGATGTATGAAATGAAAAAAGGTGGACGCTATGGCATTGGGTTCATTGACCCAAATACCATTAATGAATACACATGGAAATTAGATGCCAATGAAGATATACTACTTCCTTACAACTTTGAGTGAGTCACACTGTCTTGTACTACAAATTCGGTTTTTGCCTACTAGCTAGCTACATGTTTTTGCTTACATATGCCCGCTTAATTAAGACATGCAAACGTATGTGCATGCAGATTTCACTGGATCTTGTTAATCATTAAAGTTGATGAAGGAACAGTTGAAATAATGGACTCACTACTTAAAAAAGAAAGTGACTACACCATCTTGTTTGGGATAGTCAACAGGTAACACTACTAGGGAAAAGCCTAGCAGCAGCGCGGGTTTTGGGCATATTAGTAGCGCGGGGCCGACGCTACTAATAAGACACTACAGCTAACGTATAGCAGTAGCGCGGGTGCCACCCGCGCTACTACTACGTCCGGTAGTAGTAGCGTGGGTAAAAACCCGCGCTACTACTAACCTGTTCTTTGAAACAAAAATTGATTTTTTTTTGAATTTTCAAATTTCTGAATTATTTTAACCTCTAATCTCTAATCACCCTCATCGCTGCTCAATTTAATCTCAAATCACCCCTCATCATTCCAAATCACCTAACTTCCCGGACGGTCTGTCACACCCTGCATTTTGTAACTCTTCTTTTGCTCTAATAAAGCATGAAAATTGGGACCAACAAAAACTTTTGCATTATTTGGCTTTTATTTGGAGTTGGTTTTCTCTCTGTGCTTTTCAAGTGCTCCTTAAAGTCAACACAACTCCACCTTCTATACTTCATCTCCTTGCCCCAAACTTCTGCCCAATGATCATGCCATGTGTATAGTACAATATAGTATTTTCTAACAAAAATAATGTGGCCAAATGGTATTTTCAAAAATTAGTTTTCCAAAAACCCCTGAATTAAGATTTGTACTGCAAGTACTTAATTCAGGGCAGTAAAAATCTTTCAAAAAGTATACTTGAAACCTATTAGATATAGGATCCCCATAAACCACAAAAATATAATTTTAAAAGTTATTTTCCTATTTTATTTAAAGGCTTTTTCTTAAGGACAGAAATGGTCTTTAATAGGTTAAAATTATTTTAATGTTTCAAAAATATTTGAGAAAATTTAGGGAAACTCAGTGGACATATATTTTCCATATATATGAGTTTAAACACATGGTCATGTTCAAAATATTGGACAAAACCTCCCAAGACCATTTCTGCCCATTTCAAGGATTTGAAATATTTCTACAGGAAATGTTTCCACAAAACTCCAAGAAAAATCCAGCAAGTCACAAATGCATATTGTGATGATCTTGCAAAGCCTCACTTCAATCAAGGTCATTTTGGTCCACCAAAATGCCCCATAGCCCTTTCTGTTCAGAACCTAGTTTGAGCAAGTTTGTACTACCAACTTTCTCTCCTTGACCTCAACTTTTGTGAGCATGTTCACATGACCAAATGAGGCCACCACACCAAGTGGTGCATCAAGGAGAAGTGATTTGCTCAACTAGATCTACACAAGTCCATTTCTGCTAATTTCTAGGGTTTGCCAAAGTTACATTGGCAACTTTTCCCAAATGAGATCAAATTTGGTGGCACACCCTATTTCTAAGTGTCATTCCATACTGTTAAGTATCATGGCAATTGGAGTTCATTTGCTTTCCTAAACCATTATCAAACACCTTCTGACATTTTGCAAAAACCACTGTTTTGACCCCTTCCACTATTCTTGGTAAGCTCAACTTTTTACCAGAGCTTAATTAGCAATGGCAAGACCTCAGATCAATTATTTGGGGGTGAAACCCTCACTCTCTCTCTCTGGACAGCCCCATTTCCACTCTTCTTCTTCTTCTCTCCTCACTCCAGTGGCCATCCATGGCATCCTATGCTCTCCCCCCTTTCTTTACTCCTCCCTAGAGCTACCAGACATGCCAGGGCGCGCCCACAAGCATAGAAAATGGCTTGGCATGCCATTTGGGTGCTCTGGAGCGCGCTACAGTGCGCTCCCGCACTGTAGCCGCCCCCTGCCAAGCACATCCGGCCACCTCGGGCCTCCCCCGCGCGCCTGCCGATGCGCCTCGGCGTCCGGGACACGGCAGCTGGTCGGCCCCCTCCTCCCTCTCTCTCTCCTGCCCCTGCTCGCACGCGCACCGGCCGCCCGAGAGCTCCAGTGAGCGAGCTCACACGCGCGGCGCCTCTGACCTCTCCCCACTCCCTCTCTCTATCTCTCTCGGCGTAGTCCACGCCCAGGAACGCCCCAGACACGGCGCCAGCTCCTCCCGAGCCCTACAGCGACGAGCGTGAGCTCGCCGGTGCACGAGTGTACTGGACCTCGCCGTTCGCCTATTTAAGGGCCTCCCCGAGCCCTTCTCTCCTCACCACTCGCTCTCTCACTCCCCTAAACACCCTCCTGCACCACTCACCCCTCTCCAGACGAGCCCGAGCTCGAGATCGAACTCGAGCTCCGCTGCTTCGGCTCGCCAGAGTTCGCGAGGTATAGGCCTCCCCCGCTCCTCCTCGGCCTCGATCTGGAACCCCTGCACCCCTCTGATCCTTTCCCCCTTGTTTCCCCTCTCTGTAGCTGCCGGAAACGGCCGGAGTCACCACCTCCCGAAGCTCCTCCGCCGCAGTCCCTCGTCGCCGGTGAACCAGGCACCCCCGCCGGCCAAGTCCACCACCCACCGACGTGCGGCAGTCCCCTGAAGCCATCCCCGCACTCGCCGGAGCTCGCCGTGGCCTGCATCATCGCCGGTGAGCACGCGGCCCCCCTGTCCACGGGTTAGTGATGACAGGTGGGCCCCTCCTGTCATCCTCTCCCTCGTTCCCGTGCCCCTCTCTCTCTGACCTGCGGGCCCGGGCCGTCAAGTTTAAAATGAGTGGCGGGCGCGCGCGCTGTGCGCTGGCTCGGCTGGGCCGGCCCGCTGGCTGGGCCTGCTGCGCTGCGGCTGTTCTGGCCCAGTTGCACAGTGTTGTTTCCCTTTTTTCCTTTTTCTGGAAAATTGCAAAAATTCCACAGGATTAAATAATAATCCAAATGCAATAATTCCAACTCCCATATTTTTCTAAAAATCCCACCTATTTAATGGTGCAACTTCCATTCAAATCCAACCAACTTTTATGTACTGTTCAAATTTAAATTCAAATTTGAGCAGTTTAATCTCTGTTTGGAAATCCATATCCCCTCTTATATAACTCCAAATCCAAAACTAGGAATTTTCCCCTCCTAGATTTCCACCTAGTATTTTATAAAAATAAGTTGACATTTTTCTGAGCACTTTGGTTTTTCTGTTTTATTATTGCCTTATTTTTCTCGTTATTATTTTGCGACGATAGATTGCGTTGCTGACGAAGGAGTTGGACCAGAAGACTTTGAAGACCCAGAAGACCTTGTCGAGCCAGGCAAGCAACCCTTTGACCATGTCTATGAAACCCTTTTTATGCATTTCATATGGCACTTTATTATTGTTGCATCGGAATCATGATGAGAGGGTAGCCACTTGGTGGGTTGCCTTCATCCCCCCCTCGTTGATACTTGCATTGTGCATGACCCTACCTCCTTATGGGGGTTATGCCGATGAGAATAGATAGGATGCTAAGTAGTGCTACGCAAAAGGGACGGGAGTATGCATGGTAATGGAGACTAGTACCTTCGAAAGACTTTTCGAAAACCCCGTCGGGTGCCACTTATGCCCGAGGGAGACAATGAGTTGGGTAGCCACTTGATGATGAAGTGGAGTACTGAGACAAGTGTGTGTGTGTTGTTTTCAAAAACGGATTGGTTTAAGTTGCGACCGTTATTCCAACTTTACATGCGCAACCACTTTACCCTTATATGGGAAAGGGCATTATTGATTACCTAGGCCGATACTAGCTTGGAGCCCGCATTACTAGTGACGGGAGAAAGTTGGTGCTCTCTCTCGGGACGGGGTCGTGCCAGGTAGGGCGGCCAAGAACATTTTTATGGGGCACCGGACACACCGTTGGTACCCGTGCCAATGGTATGTGATGAATATAGGAGCGAGGCTCCCCAATTTTAAGTTGTGAAATGTTGGGCACGGGGGTTACTACCAATCGAGTGGACTCCATGTTAGTGTCGTCTAGGGAAAGATAGTGATCGGGTGCTTACCCCCGGGTACTTGAGGTACCGCGGGTCGTGGATGACACGGAAGTTCCCCGGATCTTGTGGGTAAAGTGTGCAACCTCTGCAGAGTGTAAAACTATTCGAATAGCCGTGTCCACAGTCAAGGAAAGTTGGGTAACCGCTCTTGGGCTACATCCACTTGTTTACAAACCAGTGTGTGTGTGGGAAGAACTACTTGGGTCAAGTCAAAGGACTTGACATGATCGAGTTGGGTTGGTGCCCACTCTTTTATGATGATACCACTACTTGGGTCAAGTCAGAGGACTTGACATGATTGAGTTGGGTTGTTGCCCACTCTATCTATGTTGATATCTGTAACCTGTCCTTATGGTTACTTGAATTCTCCTGATGCATGTCTTACAAGTTGTTGAACATGTCATTGCACTCAAAAACTAGCTTTCCGCAAAAATTTACCTATATCATGCATTGTTGTACCTTGAACCAAAACATGGGTAGCTTGCGAGTACATTCAAAGTACTCATTGGCTTGCCACTGGTTATTTAATTGGCCAGGCATGGAAGAACAGGAGTTCGAAGAAGAGTTCTTTGAAGACGAACATGCGAACTAGGACGGTTCCCAGTCAGAAAGCCTGTAGGGTTAAGGCAGATGGCATGGGTTCTACTTATCGACGAAGATTTCCGCTGCTTATGTTTCATTTGATGTTCAGCCCTTAAGGCTTTATTTATGTAAGACTTGACCATGATGGTCATAATTTGTGTAAGACGGTATGTATGGATGTAAGACTCTTGTTATTCAGCTTCTGTGTGTTCAGTGAGCATTGATCTCTGGGATCACTGTACACGTGCATTCGGTGATCTCGACTTGTGAGTCGGGGTCCCCACACGGTCACCCATCCTCTCACTACTCCAGCCTGAGCACGCTTAACTTTCGGATTCTATTCTCCCTCGATTCCAAGTCTGCACTTGTTGTTTTCCTGACAATAGTAAGATGTCAATCCTATTAACCCTCGGGAGTTTAGCTTGAGCATGAAATCACACATTTCACTGTTTGAGTTTAAAACTATTGTTCTAAAAAACAATAATTATTTAGTAACACTAATATTTCTTGAATAAGGAGTTTGACCATATTTTGACCAAAGTTTGACCACAGTTTGACCAGATTTGACCAAAATTCTGAAAAACTGAAATAATTATTTAGTAACACTAATATTCTTGAATAATTATTTAGTAACACTAATACTTCTTGAATAAGTAGTTTGACCACAGTTTGACCAGATTTGACCAAAATTTAAAAAAAACTGAAATTTGAGCATAACTTTTTTTCCTTTTAGAATCCGAGGATTCTAAAAATTTGCAAACAGGATTTTCGTGCTAAACATTTTGATATATTATACGGTTTTTTCTGACATCGTATGCAAAAGTTATAGCCGTTTTATATTTTCCCTACACTTTTTGCAAAACATGTCCAATTTTAAGTTTTTAAATTTTCCTAACTAGTAGATGTACTAACATAACTACATCTCGAAGGATTTTAATTTTTGAAACATTTTAATATATTATACATTTTTTTCTAACATCGTATGCAAAAGTTATAGCTGTTTTACATTTTCCCTACACTTTTTGCAAACTGTCCAAATTTAAGTTTTTAAATTTTCCTAACTACTAGATGTACTAACATAACTACATCTCGAAGGATTTTAATTTTTGAAGTTTTTATCATTTTCTTTTGCTTTTTACAAAACCGAAAAGGCGATCCAGGGGGGGGGGGGTAGAGTTTCAAAATGGGACCTTTAGTAGCAGCGAGGGTTTTTACCCCTCGCTACTACCATGGCATGTCCCGGAGGGGCACGGTTGAGACCTCTTAGTAGTAGCGAGGGGTAAAAACTTAGTAGTAGTGCGGGTTTATAACCCTCGCTACTACTATGGCATGGCCCAGGGGCACGGTAGAGACCGCTTAGTAGTAGCGAGGGGTAAAAACCAGCGCTACTGCTATCAACTTAGTAGTAGCGAGGGTTAAAAACCCGTGCTACTACTATGGCATGTCCCGCGGGGCACGGTAGAGACCGCTTAGTAGTAGCGAGGTTTAAAAACTAGCGCTACTGCTATCAACTTAGTAGTAGCGAGGGTTAAAAACCCGCGCTACTAGTAAGTAGCAGTAGCGAGGGATATAAACTCGCGCTGCTAGTAAGCGTCTGTGTATAAGCTTTTTCCTAGTAGTGTAAGTTCAATCATTATTAACTATATATCGGCCTATTTAGTTCGTCATTTCCTGATATGAACTATTTAATAACCCCTTTATTCATTTTCTTTGTCAGCGGGCAGGGCTTGGGCAAACTTCATCAGCGTCACTCCAGGCCAATGGAAACGAAAGCTGAAATGGTATCGACCCAAGGTAAGTAATTAAGTAGTACTAGCTAGCTAGCTGCCATCTCTTTAATTATCATGCTTGATTAATTATTATCTGATCAAATTCCATTCTCGTAAAGGCCCTGAAGCAGGCGCCGGAGAATAATCTGTGTGCATACTATGTTTGCGAGAACATTCGCATGATGGCGTCCGAAAGGAGCAGATCACAAAGACAGGACTGGGTACGTTTGTAAGAACACTATTCACAATTTTTACACCATTATCTAGTCACACAACTAATACACATGCATATTGATCTCCTTCTTAATCGTTCAGAGAGGTGCGGGAGCAGCTCCTAGCAGAGGAGCGCATAGAACCAATTCAAGAGGAAATAGCAGGATTTTTGCTCGACTAGGTTATAGATCCCAAAGGAGAATACTTTTATCCGCTACCGCCCCCATGAACCACTTCCAATTGTCATCATGCTCCGAAGGCACCAATTAGGAGAAATTGTATACAGCTAGCTAATTTTGTGTGTGTCTATATATATATATATACATGTGTGTATATATGTGTGAATTAATGGTGGTTGTGAGACATTCGATGATATAATATATATATATATATATATATATATATATATATATATGATCGGTTCTACTAGAAATTCTATTTATATATATGCATAATGTGTACAATATGTAGTATCGTAAAATACCAACAAACGAAAAAGAATTAAATGGAAAACACAAAATTAAATGAAAAAGAAATCATAAACCCAAAACCCCCCAACCTTTTAATACTGGTTGATGTCACCAACCGATACTAAAGGGCTCCCTGCCTCCGGAGCTGGCTCGTGCCACGTGGTTGCCCTTTAGCACCGGTTCGTGCTGAACCGGTACTAAAGGGGGGGGGGGCTTTAGTGCCCACACTTTAGTGCCGGTTACCGAACCGGCACTAAAGGGCCTTACGAACCGGTGCTATTGCCCGGTTCTGCACTAGTGTATACATGACATATCCCTTCTTGATGTATGAGTTCATTTAAGGTTATATTCTTTTTGTACTCATGTTACTTGTGATGATATTATGGTTTGGGTAATGTGCAACTTACCCTATGCTTCTAGATGTAATTAATCAGAATGAATGATGTGTTTTGTGTTACATTGTTCCATCAATGGGATTGAGAGAGAGAGAAAGGGAGAGAGGGAGGTACAGAGCAAATTCGTTTGTAATAGGTTTAACTATTATGTTTAGACTATTTTTCTATATATATACGTGAATTTTCACGTGCAGGCTTACTAGTGTCAATCAAACGACCTGGACTTCTTCAATGTCGAGCGCTCAACACGTTTAGCGTGCAGTTAATTTCATGCCAAAAATAGTGCTAATCACATAATAACACGTAAATAATATCCTACTTAATATCCACATGCACTTAATATACTTCCAAATTAACGTGCATTGCACGTACACATTGACTAGTTACTTCAAAAGAAAAAAAATTAGGGTAAGAGTCGATCAGATCGGGCATCTTGGCTCGGCTGACGGCAAAGGCAGTTGCATAGGTACATTTACCTGTTCTTCTTAGTGTGCAAGAATGGAGCAAAAGCTCGCAGCCCTAGAGTTTAAAGATCACGCGGTAGCTTGGTTTTTTGAAACCATGGCTTGCCTCTTCACGTACGGAGCTAATAACTAGTTTACCATGTTAAACCTAACAAGCTTAATGATCAAGCTAAATAGTTTCACGAGTAACTCTTTAAGCTCATTAATGCATTCATGTATAGATTTAATAAATTCTGCTCCAGCTCGTGTCATGCATTGTTTAGCATCGACTAATGCTGAACATACAAGGATAGCCCTAGCAGTATCATCCGCACGTTCAAGAGGCTGAAACATGCCGGGTGAGTCTGTCCAAGGAGACATACATGATGCGCTATTTGTATGAATTTTTTGGAGAAAGCCACAAGCTTTCATTGAAAAACATAGACATGTATTAGAACAATATAATCCAACATGTTTTGATTCAAAAATATAGTGTGGCGACAATAATAGAGAGACAAACCTGTACTTGGTCCTCCAGGATGGCCTGGTAAATGAATATGCACATCTAGTATGCCATTGTTGCCACATAGCTCCTCAGTCAAGGTGCTTAGATTCCCACCGGTACTTTGGTCCGAAATAGACACATGATGATCATGGTGAAGTACGAGTAACTAGTCACCAAAGTGTAGAGCTGCTGGTGTACACACGAACGATCCTACATTAAGTAGATTCCCCCTTGAGCATACGTACAACATGTGGTACACATATTGGCAAGTTGTTAAATTATCGAGTCATGTGTTACAGCCTTATCGGGTACTCCAGCCGCAGCCCCCAGGGCACTAAATCATGAGTAATACGGGGTAAGTCCACATTATTAATTCAGTAAACATACATAGAGCTATGGTGAAAGAAAAAGCAGACAATACATGACGCGTATTGGAAACCTTTCATACATTATTCTAGTGATCAAAAGCTTCAAAGGTCTTTCACTTATTGCAAGAAAAATATAAAACTGTTGATGGGCAAATGTTCTCTCAACAATGGCAATATTGACGTAGGGACTTCCACGAGTGTGCTTAGCACCAATAAATCCCGTAGCACGAGTTCTTGAATCACGGGATTTAAGAGCCATATATGGAGTCAGCCTGCCTACAGTTTTCCTCGAGTTAATTAAAGACTAGCAAAAGGGCCCATGCGTTGCAACGGGAGAAAAAAAATCATAATCTCCAATGGCAGGACCATATTTTGCTGCATCACCGAGATAGACTGTCACTCTCAATTTTTTCCTAAAATCATGTTTTTTTTAAATCGTGAACATTTTTTGAACTCATGCATATATGTGAAATCATGAACATTTTTCAAAATCATGAACACTTATACAAATTTTTGAACATTTTCTAAAGTGAAGAATATTTTTTGAATTCATGAACATTTTATACTATTTGCAAACATTTTTCAAATCATACTCAGATTTCAACCATATATACTGTGCAATATTAGTCATCTCGTTTAAATTTGTTTCATCCTGTGTGATGAGTTGTTAGCAACGGATTTCATATCCAAGAATAGAAAACATATCATTGTAGTAAGCTCATGTCATTCCAATGTATATAATGTTGTCTGTCTTTAATCAATTTTACAAAAAACAACCCAACAAAATGTAATATCTAACATAATATTGTGTGGGTGCACCTGCTAAATTTTGGCATATGTATGTACCCGATACAGATAGGCTGTAATGATGAAAAGTTGACAAATCTTGGCCTGTTTTTTCGATTTTTATCCTGGAATATATCCTCTTGTATGTTTATTTTATTTTCCTCAAATTTGGATTAGCTGCTTTGATCACCTATATTGGAGACATAGTTCCACTATAAGAAATAAGTGTAAAGTTTGCAGAATGTATCTCTTCACTCCAGCAGTTACTTTTTCCTTGCTTGTCATCGATATATATCCAATCTATTTGTGTAATGCTGCGGTGTAGTATATATGGAGTAATGGACAACAACCCGTCATACTATCGGTAGCTAAATTCAAATTAGTTTCATGCTATAATCATCCAGCTTAGCTTGATTATTCTTGTTCGAAAAGACGATTGATTGTCACATACATGTGAAATTGGTAATCAAACTTGCTAACCGGGAGAAGAACGACAGTATACACTGAAGTACTGAAATTGCTAGCAGCAATCTCAAGCCCTATTTTTCTAGAAAAGGAGGATGTACCCCCGGCCTCTGCATCTGGACGATGCATGCAGCCATATTATTAATTATTCACAGATACCATACAAGGTGATACATCAATAAGCCTAAAACCACCATCTTGGCAACACCGTTGCTACTCCTATCCACTTGATGAAGGTGTGCCGAATGTCCGGGCCTAATACCAAACAGACATCGCACCAAAGCCTAACATCTAAAGCCGGGTGTCCCATCCAAGCCACTACCTGGATTGGGTCCCACACCGGTCTGGCACACTCACAGTGAGCACCGCACGCTGCAAGGGTCGTCACCTCCATCATCCCTCGGTCCATCTTCAGAGCATAGCTGATGCACCAACCTTGCCAGGCCTCTCTGCCATCAACGCCACCATGACACCAGACAGCTTCCTCCTCCTGCGCGAGTCCATCTCCGCGCATCAGACACCGAGTCTCCACAACGCCACACCGTCGAGAACCGCCACCATCAATGTGGAAGATGAAGCACCGCTCCACCAAAGACGCCGTCCTCCGGTCTCAGGAGCCCGTGTGCATCTCCAAGAATGATGCCCCCAAGGGGGAAACGACACCATAGAGCCGTCGTCATCCGATCCACTGATCTAGGGTTTCCCCCGGAGGTAGCAGAGAGTGGCTTTGAACTTCTCCACGGCGATGCCTTCAGAAAGGAAACAACGCAGACAGCGTCGCCGTCGCCGGCCTTGGCCATAGCCAAAAGCAGGTTTTCACCCAGATCTGATCGAAGACCTCCATCTCTCGTGCACGGGCCGCCGCCATCCCTGCTGGGATCTCAACGAAGACTCCAAGGAGTGGATCGGCGCCGTGGCGTCGTCATCGTTGTGGCCGCCGTCGTCGGCCAAGGGTCTCCCCCGATCCCAAGAGCCCCACCATCCAGTCACTGCCCACCACCCGGATCCGGCGAGCAAGGCCACACCGAAGCCCAGATCAAGCGGGATAAGGTGAAGGAAATGAAGTTAGCGCAGGTCGATCCAGATCTGGCGACCGGCCGACGGATCACGGCCGCCATGAGATCCCACAACCAGGTCCTCGCCTCCCACGCGCCGGCAAGACGAGCAGCTCCAGGAGTGGCTGTCGATCAGAGGCGCCGTGACCACTGCACCGGCCACCACCACGGAGGCCGCACGTCCATCACCAAGGCTGCGAGAGGAAGATCCCACCGCCGCTGGCCGCCGGCAGGCTTTGCTCGGCGACGTAAGCCAGCGGCGGCGAGGGGGAGATGCCAAGAAGGGAGCGCCGGCGACGGAGATTAGTTTCCGCCCGTGCCGCCCATGAGGAGCGACGCGGGCGTTTTTTCTGGAATAGGTGAGGCCCTATGCCAGAGAAATCTCTCTTTTGCGTCTCTTTGCATGCACATACTTTGGCTGATGTGCTTGCTACTGAATGTCTTACCTGTCCGAGATGCTATGATGGATCCTGCCAGTGTGAAGGATGCACTACCAAGTCGTGGAGCAGTGAGGCTGCCGGCTGCCATGCTCGTGGCAACATCGCCGCCTCGCAAGTGTGCAGCCCCGTAGCATGCAGAAGCCCTTTAGTAATAAGTATTTTTGTTAGATATACTCAGGTCTCAGGACTATTTTAACTGATTGTGCAACACTCAGTCCGATTCAATGTTGACCTGAAGATGTATGTTACGGGCCGATCTACTCTTGAGGGATTTGGGGAAGGAAGGAGGAGTCAGGAGCAGGTGAGATGGAGAGGAAAGGGAAAAGTAAGAGGAAGAACAGCTTCTCTCCGATTCGTTGAGTGTCTTTCTCGATAATCCCTTTACAACTGGCCCTCTCTGGCCTAAAAAGCACACGCACTCACCCAACGCACGCAACCTAGCCAACTAACCTTCACGACCGAGTCCGCCCGTGGTTGGCTCCTTGTTGTCCTCGTCACCCGTCTCCCTGTCCAGTGGGGCCTGAGGTCCAGTCGTGACAATGCAAGTGTGTACAACCGTTCAGAAAATGAAATGGTACAGTTATTTAAAAGAAGTACATGTCATATAAGTTGGTCAATCAAAAAGTTATTGAATTGGAAACTTACCACAGTTTGCACATAATTGGGGAGTTCCTCCTTTTGTTCAAGTTTTTCCTGTCGAGTTTCTCCTGTATGTGCTATAATGCTCATGTATTAGTAGCTCAAATGAACATCATCTAGTTTGAAACAGAATCAAATTGTATTTGCAATACATGGTACACCAGGAATTAATTGTACAACTCCACCAAATATTTTCTTTGGTACGCACTGGCTCGTTTGTTTTATCATGAATAGGAAAATAATCTTTTTATTGGTCTGCAAATAAGATTACTCTTGATATATAAATTCAGTCGGAGTAGAGGTAGCTATGCCAATGTCGTGCTGCAAAATAAAATGACAAAAACTATTACTATAATAATCAAGGACCGAAAAGGTTTCGGGTTATGCATGTGCTGTCCAACTCCAAATTTTATTTACATAGGTGCATCATTAGTCCAAATCTTTAAGCACATCGATCGAGAATCCAACAATTTGCACCCATTAATTCTAGCAGCCACTAAATTTGAGGTATGCAGAATATGAACAAACCTTAGAACAGACATGCTTGATTTTTCTTGTTTTGAGAGTCGATTGATTGCCACGTACATGTTAGATTGGTGATCAAATTTGCTTTCCTGGAATCGAGCAGTACACACCGAACCTGCTAGCAGCAAGCTCAAGCTCTATGCCACATAAGTATATCCTGCTCGTCTCTTCATTTGCTCATACTTTGGTTCTTGCGCATGCCCGAGAACATCTAAGTCTCTATGCACATCAATCGAGAATCCAACAATCTGCATCCATTAATTCTAGAAACCACAAAATTGAGGTACACAGAAGATGAACAAACCTGAGAATAGATGAGCCAAAGATGAGTCATGGTGGGCCAGTTGGCGGCTGTGGAATTATCAATGTTATATCTACACGTCGTTGCCGCTGGGACAGTCGGAGGCAGTGGTACTATCAGAGGGGAGGGCTCAAGGCGCGCCCGCCGCACATATAGTAGATTTAGAGCTGGTGGCCTGGCCTTGCTGTCCACGAAGTACACTAAATACTGTTGGCGATGGTGTGCAGCCACAGCTTGTGCGGCCTTCCCGTTCTTCTCCAAGCCATCCACGATCCGATCGACTGGGTCTCCCCTGCCAACAGATCCATCTCCATGAATCCAGTCACAGAGATTCAGCTCAGTCCATGATATAACATACAGCCATGATGTGGACCTTCGGTGCAGAAGATCATGTGCCTAGTCTCGCCGGCCGCGTTGTCGTTGGTGAGTAAGATCTTGAGGAGGCACCGGCCCATGTAGTGATCCTTGGCGACAACCTCGTCCTTCTTCTTTGAGATCTTCATCTGCTTCGCGGGCACCGCAGCTGGTTGTACTTGGTGTTTGTAGTTGACAACTGCATGCGTAAGCCACCTCCTGATTGTACAGCGGCAGCCAATTGAAAACCCTAGCCGCTTCGTTTCTGTGCGACGTGCGGGACTGCGGGGTATGCAACGCCAAAAATTGGGAACCCTAGCCGTCGGCCGGGCATCTCTGCGACGTGTGGGTTAATGGGGATCTCGGAACCGGACTCTTTTTCTTGTGGAGGGTGAGTCTGGATCGCTCCGTGAACAGGCTCATCTCCTTTTTTTAGGTATCATTTATTTACGTAAGTACATGTACGTAAGAATCTCAAAAATAAAAAAAGGTACATGTTTGGAACCAGACTCCTTTTCTTGTCGAGGGTGAGTCCGGATCGCTCCTTGAAGAGGCTCATCTCTTTCTTTTTTACTTATTAGGTACTTGTACATGACATTATTCACATGTGCAGCAAAATATATCCCTACAAAATTTTGTGTGTGTAACGTTATATTTATAAATCTCAACCGTTCATATCTAAGAATTAATGGCTGTGAAAATTAAATATGTGTGGATGCCTGTGGTCGCTTGTTTTACTCTTGTCTTAATTATACTAGTAGAAGGCCCGTGCGTTGCTACGGGCCATCAATACATATTTGCCGGTTAGCCCGGAACAATCAAAAAGTAATTGAAATACACTTCACTTGGGATGCAACTTGATAAGAAATCTAATAGAAAGTTGTGTATATAGAGAGCAATAATCCAACTAATTATCTGTTACAGTACAATTTAAAATCAAAGATATCAAGAATGTGTTATGTTTACAAGTACATCTTCACTTTAATTTATTACTTCTGGGCTTCAGCATGTAATATATTTCCAGGTCTCGTTCAGGTAGCAAGATTTCTCACACAATATTATTTTTCAGAACCAGATAGACTCAGTAACAATCACAGTCAAAGAATGGTTACGTGTGGTGGAGAATCTCAGTAACATGATTTCTAGACTAAGTAACAATATTGTCTAGCATTCGAGTATCTTTGCTTTGACAATCAGCAGGTGCAGGATTTATTTAGGTGAGTGCAGATTTCCAAGTATCAGCACAAGAAACTCTTCAGTTGTAATACACTCTAGCTATGCCTGAAGCAAATAGGATTATTGGAATGGCTTGCTCAGTAAATTGTTACCCAAAGTATTGACCTTTGTCTATTTTGAACAAATAGGCTGGATAGATTAGTTAGTATGTTCCAAAATGTAAATAAGACCACATGTGAAGAAAATACTATTCAAACTTCTTTCTCCGATACTACAAGAAATTTAGCGCTCTCACATATATAAATGAATGCATTATAAGAAAGTTTATCCCAACCATGAGAGATTGAGATTTACTCAATAAGATAGCTAAAACTTATAAGCAACCATTTTAGAAATGTAATGAAGACCTAAAGTGCACACTGAAGTTACCTTTACGATGCTTTCTGCAGAGGCCAATCCAATACCTCCTTGAATTGTTTAGCCTAGTGCTGCTGGCCTATTTTCCTTCGTCCATATCACCCTGCAATGTAAGAAACCCCACTGGAAAATATAGATGTATTGGAAAATCATAATGTGAGCAGTTAGAATTTAGTAATGAACAATTAGGGTACTACATAATTTGCAATAGCTCATTACTACAGTATAGTACCATAACAAGACCTTAAGTTAGGCTAAAAATAGAGGAAATGCAGCATCGATGCCACTGTCGACAGTCAGGCTTCGGATCAAGAACTGCAAGCGGCCCAACAGTACTAATCAAATGCATTAAGGGAAATTTCATAGACTGTGATGTAGGTACTACTTACAGGATAAAATTGCATAATGTTAAATGTTTTGGTAGTTCCATCATCCAGAGATGTGATTGCGCAGTGCTCCTCCTCCAGAACGGGAGAACAAAAATAAACCAGAGATGTGATTGCGCAGAGGAGAAGTGGATGACACACTGACCTGATACGCCAGTATGCGTCTTTGCGACCATCAGCGGTTGCTCTAAGTCCCAATGTTCGGAACACCAAATCACTGTAAAATTATGATGTAGGAGAAGATTACACGATGGGATGCATGAGAAGTTGGAAGTTGAATATTCTTCATTGTAAGGATTGGTGAAAACGAACAGATGCATGACTGAATTTCAGAAACTGTAGCAACATGAGAAGCTAGAAAGCCTACAATTTGGGGAAGTGCATGGATGAACCCGGGTACATATGAACCCACTTTGAAAAACACATTTTGAAATACAAAAAAATTCTAAAAAAGGTGAGGGCGGACATCTCCATATTCTATGTGTGTGCAGAAAGTCTCACGGGAAAAACAACTTTTTTTGTAGCCTGTGCAAAAAAGACAAAATATTGTGCCGCAGAACACTATTTAGAAGCACTAAAATTTGTCTTTTTAAGGCGACAAAATAAAAATACCTTCTTTCATAAAACTTTGTGCCGCGGACATACTTTTGCAAACATGTATGCATAATATTTTGTTTAGAATTTTTGGGCATTACAAAACGCGTTAAAAGTACATTTTTGAAAAGCAGGTTCATATGTACCCGTGTGCAGGACGTGCTGACTCATACAATTTGGGTCTTCTCAAACTTGTTGTATCCACCGAGAAATTGTCAATTTGCCCTATGTTAAGGAAGTAGAATATGTGTCACTGGTCCAAGCAGTATACTCTGCGTTGTCTCGAGTGCTAGGCTGCTAGCACGACCAGCATGATTGCAGTTGCAGGCCAGATCGACGATCACAAAAAGTACTTAATTGTTTGTGTCCAACTTAAACCTAGAGCTAGCTGTTCAGTTCTGCCGAGACCGCAAAAACATGACAGTGCTTAAGAAACCACTAATTCTGATAATCCAGAGAGCAAACTGAAACAAGTGCGTCAGTGCTAGGAAAAACCTATATATATACTTGCAGATCTTAACATCAAGCCAAGAAGGTAGTGCTTACCATTGGGGTCAATCTTCTTCAAGAGGATAGCGGCCAAGAAATGCAAAAAAATAAATCAGCGCATTGGTCCTCCACTTTGTCCCGGCCAACCGAGCAGGCAGTGTTTTCCCCATATATGAATGGAAGAGAACAATGTACTCCCTCCGTTCCAAATTACTTGTCGCACGTATGGATGTATCTAGATGTATTTTAGTTCTAGATACATCCATTTCAGCGATGAGTAATTTGGAACGGAGGGAGTACCTGTTAATAAGATGATGGAGTTTTCGATCTAAGAGTGCGAACCTCCTGGACGTTGAGCTCCAGTCCAAGCTCCAGGAGCGGCAACAGCTGCAGGGACGACATCACTCCGCCACCATCACACGGCGCGGTCTCTGTGGAGCCGCATGTGCATGTCAGGCGCACTATGCTTATGGAATTCAGTGTCATACCAACAATCACCTCGGCTTGGGCGCCTTCCTACAGTTCCGCCATGAACTCAAACACCATGATCAGCTCGTCTCCCTCCTTGAGCAGCGTGATCTCAAGATCCCACTCGGGGACAGGGCAGTGGCGGTGACTATAATGTTTGTACGACCCCAGCGTCATACCGCAGGGTAGCTCCAGATTCACCACCCGACCCCTGGCCAAGAACTCGTCACAGCAAAGAATGCTCGAGTGCATGGCAGCACACACTTGCTCCATTGTGTCCAATGGAGTTACCAAGGTCACTGTGGGAGCCTGTAGGCCGGAGAAGACTACGAGTGCAACCTTGTATAGCAAGCCGCCACCGCAGTAAGAGTTGAGGTGCCCTAGGTCAAGCTCGGAGACGAACCCCAACAACACCAAATCTAGGGTCGCTGGTGGGCGCGCTTGGACGGGCACGTCGACGCGTTTCTCCCACAGTCGCCAACGTCGTCGAGGTGCGACGGCCAAGCCGCCATCGGGGGAGACACAAGAGACCCCGGGCCGCTAGAAAGAAAAAGAAAATCTGGGTGCACAGGTGGCCCGGACTCCCGGAGAGTAACAAGGAGGGGAGACGGGGGGCGGGACAAGGCATTGGATTGTGCTACGATGGCATTGGTGAAGGACTGCCAGGTCAGGAGGATCATTGATCTGAGGCCTCTCACCGTGCTTCCCCTCTGAAAGTATCAAGGAGGATGGGAGTAGGGGAGGAGATCGTCAGCAATGGAAAGGGAGGGGAAGGGGATTGACATCCGTATCTCTTGATTATTTTCCTTATATGAGTGCATGCGGGAGAAGGGAGAAGGGAAGGAGTGTCTTTTTTACCATATAATTACCATATTCGAAATTTCCTGAGTTATGTCCTTACCATACCTAGATTGATAGCCTTTGGGGTAATTTAAATTTATTACCATATAATCACTATATTTGGAATTTCCTGAGTTATGGCCTTACCATATCTGGATTGATTTATTACTATAATGATCATATTTGAGATTTCTAAGTTTATAGCCTTACCATACGTGGATTAATTGTGATTGATTACCATAAATACGTTGCGTATTGCCGGTCAGACGAGAAAAGAGGAAAACCGGTGGGAGAGGGGTGGTGGGTGATGGGACGAAAAAAACCAGACGAAAAAAAACCAGACGAAAGTGGTGGGACTATTCAACCAACTCGTTCATTAGGAATAGAGATAATAGTTTTACTTTTGTCTTAATTATATAATAGATTTCTGACTTTCTGAACACCAACTCAAAGTGATTATTTACTGCTGCAGTTAATATCGCTGATTGAAATTGGCCCTTAACCGATCTAAACAGGGAGTACATATTGTAGTAGGATCAATGGTATCTTGTTAGCGCTGCTGCTGTGGGATATTTTTCACGCTTAGTGGTTCACTGGTTTATGAACACCGACGAAGATAGCTTCATGGAAAGAAACATCATCCTTAACTCGGTAGCTACATCTGTCCAACGCGCCGGCGACTACTTCCCAATCAAAACTGGGCGGCGTCAGCAACATCTCAGCCAGAAAAAAAAGGCGACGCTAACAGGACAGACGAAAACGGTGGAGACGCCGTGCATCTATGCAAGGTGGGCGCGGTCTCTGGCGGCACCTCGGCCATATCTGGGCATTCCCGATGGCATCTTGGACAGAGAAGAAACTGAACATCCGCCGTGCACCGAACAGTGTTGCGGCGCGCTGCCGCTCTTCTCGATTCCATCTTCTTCTTCCTGCACTGCAGGGCAACCGGGACTCCAGGAGCGGCGCCACTACCCGCTGCTCTATCCTGCGCATGCCTTCAGGTCTGCACACATGGCAGGTAAGAGGTAAACTCATCCTCTGTCATGGGCTCATGGCCGCAATCGCAGGACCTGCCCTCGAGGGATCCTGATGGGTCCTTGAGCCCTCGGCATGAATAAGTATTCGCCGCTCAGGGAGAAGCAGCGAAACGCCACGAGGCTTTAAAGAGAGCTCGAGGTTACCTCTGCGCATAGCCCGTGCTCTTCGCCACTGACAACGGTGACCAAGGCCGACAGGGTGCTTGTTCTGGACGCCGAGTACCCACTCCTCTGCTCCCTAAGGTCGTCGAGCTTGTGCTTTGGGCCGTGCTCCCCGACGTCGTTGTGCAACAGGGCCGTTGCCTTGATGTAACTACACATGGAGTGGGCGGCTTCTTCAACGGTTAGCAATGACGCGGCATAGCTCGTAGAAGGCGCGTGGCGGCAGACATGGATGGAACGCCGAAGCGGCGTGCCACGGCGGTAGCGTGAGCAAGGAGGAGGAGGTCAAGCAGAGCCAGGGGAAGGAAGTACGATGTGGAGATGACGTAGGCGAGGGCGACGGCGTCTCCACGAGCACAGGGTGGTGCGGCTAGGGGGAGGAGGTGCGCCGGGGCCGGGTAGGGAGTAATGGAGAGTGGCGGCTGGGCAACCCCCGTCGTGCAGTGGGGAGTAGAGGAACCCTGACACCCTGACAGGCGGACACAAACTTGAATCAGGCGATCAGAGCCGCCGTCGGACCAACAACAGGTAGCCGCGCCGTCCTTACTCTTCCTTCTCTTCTCTCCATCTCACCTCGTCTCTTCTTCGCAGGAGACCGAGTCGCCATGGCCATGGAGCGCCGGTGGGCCCTTGCTCCGCGTAGTCGCTCCTCCTTGGTTTCTGGCGTGGGCGGTGGCGACATCGACGGGCCCTTGCTCTATGTACTCGCTCCTCCTCGGGCCGATTTGGTTCTTGACCCTTGTGGTTCTCAGGATAAATTGGACGGGCGCAGCAGCAGTTTTTGCATAGGCTTCTGTCTCTTTTTCTCAAGGAAAGAGGAATCTTTTAGGGGTATATTGGGAAAATGTATTAGTTTCTGTGAACAGGAACGTGGGCAGGTGGTACTGATCACGAGCCAGGCTATGGGCCGGATTGGCCCATCCAGCCGAGCGAGCCTGCTCGTGTAACTCCAGGCTTCCTGCTCGGGGACGCAGGCTAGTCACATACGAAAAATGAAGAAAGAAAACGTTTTCCACTTATGAAACGTTTTCCGGATTGACTAAAATAGGTACCGCTTGTTCAATAAATAAAATATATAAGGTGTTTTTGTAAAAATTCTGCGACGGTGAACCCGACAGAAGCCATGCGTGCTTTATTAGTAGGTAATAAAATAAAATAAAATAAAAGGTAAAATAAAATAAAACAAAACAAAATAAAATATAAAAAATATAAAAAGGTAAAGATAAAGATAAGATTTTCTGGATGGACAGAGAGGGCCCACATCAGATGTAGGAAATCACGGTGCACATGCGGAGGCAGAGGACGTTCATGGGCAGCGCCCCATAGAAGACATCAGCCAGTTGGGGAGAGCTCCATAAAAGGTGATGAAGAGAATACATATCCAGGGCCGGTCTTGAGATTTCGGGGCCCGGGGCGAAACTATAACTCGGGGCCCCTTATATAATAGAATATATAAATTATAGCAATGATAATTGGTACGAGATTTATAACAAGCTCACTTTCGCCCGTATACTTATCGCCGCAACTTGAACTATGACGTTTGGTGAGCGCGATCCTCTTGTGAGATCCACAAGTGTTGGCCCATGACGAGCTGTCATAATTCCCACACTGTGCTCGGATTTCCTTTGTCCGGATTTATTAGTCCTCTTCGGGTTTTAAGTCTACTTTTGACTAAAAAAATATGTGTTGTATATGATAAAATATAGATCATTGGAAACATTCTTAAAACACTAACCCAATGATAGTTGTTTGGCATATGGCTCATATTTTTGTGAGTAAAATTTGTAATCTACTTCAGGCTCAACATTCAAGGGGGGCTAATAAATTCAAACGGAAGAACTTTGCAGTGTCATTTAGAGCTGCCGTCGTGTTGTATTTGGATTCTAATTAATATACACAAATATTGAACGGTACAAATAGATACTTAGATAAACCAGAAAAGAATAATTTATAGGTTCAGTGATGCTAGATATGCATCGTGTATGCCAAAGTAAAATAGTTAGCCATATAAGTGAGAAATGTTATATGATGTACCTAAAATGGGTTCAATCAGCGCCGGTGATCGGACGACAGCCGCTCGAAGATCACGCAAAGTGGACTAGTGCCTGGCCATGGCGGGAGGCGCTCGACTATGTGCATTGGCTTCCAGCGATCAGGGCCCAGATTTGTTTTGCCCGGCATCGCCTTGGCGTCCCCCCATAATTGGCCTTTTGCCCAGATTTGTTTGCATCGCCTCGGCCTTGAGCAACCCATGGATTCAGCGATCGCTGCCGGAGAGAGAAACAGGAATACGATCTCAATTTGGAAGGAGAATGCAGACACGGAGTACATTGGTACATGACGACGTACTAGTTGGGGAATAGCTACGACAGAAAAAGGAAAGCTGCATCTGCGTTCGTGATTTGCATGCGAGATCGAAGGAAATTAAGATGCGTGTGCGGCTCTGTACATCCCTGCGACCCTGGCCTGCCTCGCTGGGCAAGGGCCCATGGGCTACGTGCATGCCATGGGAGGGGCCCCTTGACCATGGGGGCCCGGGGCGGTCGCCCCCCCTGCCCCCCTCAGGGCCGGCCCTGTACATATCCATATACACGTCCAGTCAATGAGGTCTCACAAAATTACCTTCGTTTGCCAGATTCGTGCAACAATCATCTATCATGTATGATCGTGCAATAAGTCCCCAAAAGCTGGCCAATCTAGGGTTAGGAGGTATCAGAAATAGAACTACATGATAGGGGTGGAACAAGAGTTGTCCGTCCTGGATGAATTGCAGCTGCTGATAGGTCTTCTGAAGGTTGCCTCACGCTGGGGCGATCAATACGCGCTGGGAGAGCCACACTTGGAGGTCGGCTGCCTGCACTTTCATCCTGTTTCGCGTTTTAAAGTTTTTAGTCTACACAACTCCTTAGCAATGCTGCCGTGACAGGTCAACAGCGCTGTTGGATGTCGTAACTGGAAGTCTCCAGCCACATTTCATCTCTGCGAGTCTCCTGCGTGGTCCATTTCAGGCGCCTTCGTCTGTTACCTCGGAGATGCCCTAACTTCCCAAAATACTTGATCATAAAAATTGCATTGACTGTGCCAAAACACTAATGTACCACAATTTATTTATCCACTTTAATGAAATTTCAACTTATCAACTATATGCTAAAAAAACAAATAGTTTATACAAAAATCTCCGAGTAAGTTCACAAAAAGCCTCAAATAATATCCACAGCAAAGCGCGATCCTTACACTTGTATTTACTAACAATGAAGAAAATAAGTGCTATTATATGATGCATGCATGTAGGGAAATGTTCACATATTATTCGATGGGTTAAGATTTATAAGTGTCTGATCACTTCTAACATTAAAAACGTATTGAGAATATTGACAGGTAAAACTAGTTCTCCCAACTTTGTGAGCCACTAAGGAAAAAAGGTTCAGACAATAGTTACACTATACGAGTAGCGGAGCTACATCAAAATGACTGGGCGGGCCAGCTTGAAGAAAGCCCAACGTTTTTTTCCTCCATGGCCCATTTCTGCCTAAATGCCCATTGGTTTGCAGCAAAACTGGGCGGGCCACAACCCAGTTTTGCTTGCACTAAGCTCCGCCAGTGTATACGAACCCAACATTATTACGTAGCACAACGATGATAATGTTGTTTTCGGTTACACACCGGTGCCCAAGTGCTGGGTTGGAAGCTACGACTCCAATGTCATCCACCAAATATGTTGGGTTTGTCCAATATTCACACTGAAAAGTATTCAGTTTCAGTCGATTCATCTGTCCCATGGCCTCCCTTCGCCCCGCCATCGTGTTCTTCTTCCTCTAACTCGGTCAAACCGCCGGTGGCCAGCGACTCTAACACACACCGCCACACCTCCTGTCTTTCCCGAGCTATCCTTGTGGGGTCCTAATTCTAGAGGCCGATCCAGTCGACCAACCATGACATTTGACTAGAACTTTTCTTCTCCATAGGCAATGGATAGGGACCCTCGGCTAGATCATTGGTTGTGTGGATCTCCGTTATGCACTGAGTTCTCAAACTTTTTTTCTATGTTCTCATACCCGGTGTTGTTGACGTCCTTGGCTACCCACAATGGGAATCGGAACATCTCGTTCCGACGAACATTGTGACCCGAGGAAAACGTTCGTTGAGCCCGAACTTCTATCGGACCTTTCACCGTTGTGTCAAGATTAACTAGACGCCATACAACACCATATACTAGCAAGCGATTATTGCATCGACCACATGTTTGAAGAAGCCACCCTTACATCTAAAAATCAAGATCTTCGTGTGGCAGCTTCCACGGGATCGCCTCCCATCAGGGAGCAGAGATGGTCAAGCAGAATGGTCCTAGCGATGGTTTATTTCTCATTTGTGGTGTCCTATAGACTAGGACCCACATCTTTTTTTCGCTTTTCTACTGCCGTTTTTCTTTGGTACTTTGTTGTCAGGCTATAGGGCCTAACTGGAACTCTGGACAATTTTGGGTGACAAAACACGGGCCAACCAGACTGGGAGGAAAAGACGTCTCTTATGACGACAATGACCTTCCTTCTTTGGACGAGGCAAAACAAAATGGTTATTGTGTGAGTTTTTCTAAGGCGGGCCACTGATGCTATATCCAAATTTCTAGCCGTTTGGCAACATTGGAACCCACTGTCTAGGTAGCGGGGTCTGGGCTTGTTTAGTAGCTTGATGGACGCGATGACTGTGGCAGCACGCTGACTTGGCCAACCTTAGATCCACTGAACTAACAACCACTTGGTGGCCTTTTTTTTCTTTTTTCAGAGAAAGTTTGTGTGGTTGCCCATATTTTTTTTACTTTCCTAGCACTTGAACTTTCTGTATGGACATGGTGATTCATTTACCTATAATGTCGTGAGAAATCCCGTTTCAAGAGGTAAATATCAAACTTATGCATTTAATCTGAGATAGTCAAATAATCTAGTACAAGATAGTGAATTTTAAAAAAGAAGCTTGCAAGGGATATAAAAATCATTGGTCATTATTAGAGGTGATTAGTAAGGGATAGTAAATTTAAGGGTCACTATGAGAGGGTGGTTCCCATTTTTTTGCGAAAACTCATATTGGTTTACTTGTTCCATACGGCAATTGCTTGCAACCCTTGAGGTTATTGATTAGCTGTAGCCCATGTTTATTCATAAATTTGTCTACCATTTGAACTTCTTTTCCAGTTAACTATATTTTTAAGACCATTATTTTTGTTAGTTGCACTAGTCATACAACTATAAGTAATTAAGATCCTTTTATAATTCCTAAAAAAAGATCCTATTGTAGGTTGCACTAGCTAGATGGTGAGAAAAACGCCAACCCTTCAGCCTCAAGTTCTGCTATTTTCCATTCGCCAGAAAAAGAGTGCTATCTTCCCTACCTCTACTTGAGAACATAATTTTCATAAAAAAAATTATACTGATTTTTTGTTCTTAATTTGGCAAACACCATCTCTTGAATCTTCAACCATGAATACATATGCATTTTCTTCTTCGGTGACTCGCCCTTATTAACTTGCTATTTTATTCCCACAACAAGCATTGTTCAATTGTGTGCATTCATTATAGAATTGCTCTGTCCTGCTGAGGGACTTTTTGAATCACTGGATTTAAAACCCATACATGGAGGTTTGTTCGCTACATTGTTTTCTCAGATTAAAGACACGTACATTTAGGTGAATTGTGAAGGCCTACACCAGCTGCCATAAAAGCAATAGACATGCAGGGGTAGCAGACGCTGATGCGGCAGTGCTCTATAGGAGACATATACCTAACGCAAGGGAGCACATAAAACGCAAGAAAGAGCCTCTATGTTCATACATGTCAACCGGATGAAGTCACACAAAGTTATTCGATTGTCATATATTTTGTGCCACAATCAGCTATAGTTTGCCTTGGTGCAAAGAGTCCAGCAAAGCTGGTCCAATCTAGGGTTAAGAGGTATCAGAAATAAAACTGCATGTGTTGTTTGGCCTATAGGTCATACTCACTTGGAGGTCAACCCTCAAACCAGGGTGCGTAGTTGGCAACACTGTCCACACTGTAGTGCAGAAACATACCCTAGTGTCGGGAAAAGCAGTGAATGTTCCAGATTCAACATCAGCAAAATGATTCTAGGCGCCTCCTTTTTGTACAGGCCGCACTAAGGATGTCAATTTTACCCATAAGTATGGGTACCCGCGGATACGGTATCCGTATGAGCAGGGTATGGGCACACTTTTAGACCCATGGGTAGTACTCATACCCTACCCGTTAAGTCATGGGTAGGGTACGGGTATAATCTTGTACCCGCGGGTATACCCATACCCTACCCGCTTGTGAACTAATGTTAAGTTGTCGCCAATTAATCATTAATTTTTCATATGACTTTTCTACTCCTATTGACTTATGAGTATGTTGTACTCATCTATCTGTTACTGAGCTAATATTTTTTTTGTCAGATATGCTATCAATGAGTGTAAAAGTGTGAACAACTCGTGTGCTATTTGTTTTACCCGCTGGGTATCCAACGGGTACGTGTACCCGTCGGGTATAGGTATGAGTAAAGTTATATACCCATGGGTGCGTGTACGAGTAGGATTTTGTACCCATTGACTATACGAGTATGGGTATGGTATTGCTCTACCCTGCCCATTGCCATCCTTAGGCCGCACGTCCTCTCCTGGAGTGGAAAAGAAACTCCTCCCAAGATGTGCATCCTCACCCATCTACCATCATTGCGGGCAAACAGCTACTGCTACAACTCGTGCAACCATTACAATGTTGGGACTAATAACGATGCAGCGACATTGGCAAAAATCACCTAGTTAGGATTAGTGTTGACTAATTTAGCTGCTACATCTACTCATGTAAGCCTTAGTAATCAAGCGGCTGGATCAGAAGAAGTAGAACACCAGGCTCATCACGGGCCTGCTGCAATCGACCAGTGTCCCGTGTCTCTTGGATATACCTCTTCCGCGTGCATATACAGCCGTCAAGATCAATCAATCTGGCTAATAGGCTATAATTAGCAAGCAAGCTTATCACGTGAGTTCTCCAGGGTCAAGGCAACGAAAGCCAGCTTCACACTACTTGTTAACAGCCGAAAGCATAGGACATGCCAAGACCATCTGGAAACAACTAATTTTACAAGACCTTGATACATGTATTTCATTTCTCTACCCAACATCATCAAACTCAAAATTTTATAAAGAGCATCTACAGCCATAGACAGCAAATTTGACCCCTCAAACCTCCGCGAACGCACCCGAGCGCGTCTATGGGCATTGACTAGGCACGCCTCATATATTTCCTGCCACGGCCGCGTCCCTCATATCCAAAACCCCAAACCCATGCAACTCTACGTAAAGTGAACAAGATCAGCACATAGTTCATCCCATACAGTCGGATCATAGCTCGTCGCCCGACAAAAGGGTCATGATTCATGCACGGACACTGCAAATTCATGTACAAACTAGTAATAAAAACATAAATAAGACGTAGATAAAACATGGAAGGGCGGACGACATCACCATTTCCTCGCTGTCCCCTTCCCCTTGCGGTCAGCGGCGTGCCTGTGCCCCTCCTCCATGTACGCGTCGGCCTGCGGCGGTGCATCGTTGTCGGAGCTGGAGGTGTAGCCATCCTTCAGGTCGGAGACATCGGGGCGCGTTTGGCATGTCAACATCCGGAGCAGGTGGCCTGCTCCATCGCATGGCGGGCCACGTCCTTGTTTGCCTCGCACTCCGACAGCTCGATGGTGAGCCGGAGCGCGTTGACATTCTTGCAGCGAAAGCACCGCACATTCGTTTCTGCCATCGTGAGAGAGAGGCGGAGGTCCGACTCAAGGGGCGTCGGCTTGGGATCCTCCTGCACGCTCACGCGTGTCAGGCTCACGGCCGGCGCCTCCCCCGCTGTCGCCTCGCGGCAGGCTGTCCGTGCCTCCGATTAGGTAGATCAAACCCAAGCCCATTGCAAATTTTGGTCTCCAGTGCCGGTCCAACTAGTTGGTATGACGCCATTATGAGATATTCATAAAGATAGGTTTTCTATTTTTTTAGTTGTCATTTTGGTTGAATATAATTGTATATATAGTTTTGTAGTTGGCAAAGCCACAACATGAAACAAAGGTACTACTAAATCAACAAGGATCTACAAATGTACTGAAGTTGTAGTATACTGCAACTAAGATGTACCGGGAAGAAATTGGTTACAAAGCTTCAGTAATAGATACAAGGTATGCTAGTGTGCCACCAGGTTGATGAGCATATTTATGCCACCGAAAGTAGTAGGATACACCGGGGCATACACACTTATAAATATGTAAAGACGTCAGAATTATAAGACATGGATGCACCCTAACTTATGTAGTCTTGCCATAAGGTTATATTTTGCGTCGATAAATTCAGTGATTGTGCTTCTGTTTATAAGTAAAAACACTAAATATGTTTTGAGGATTAGGAGCCATCAAAGGAAAAGCCATTACCATGTGTGAGATCATGCCGATCAACCCTTTGAACTTATGCTCTCTGACCACCACCATGCCGACATGGTATCCCGAACACGCACTCGACACACCCTATGGAGAGGTTAGAGCGTGTCGCAGTAGTCCTAGACAGTATTTGTTCTGGAGGAAGCTCAGAGGTTGGCGGCGGTGTTATGGTGGCTCTCGAGAAAGAGCGTGACCATCTCCGACGTTTAGACAACGGCGAAAGAATGCATGGATCCAAACTAAAGCCGCATCACTGTTGGATACACACAGGAGAAGAACACACAGAGTCTCATGTACACGCACTTGTGATAATCTCATGTTCACTCTACACCAAAAATAAACAACATGTTTACAGAGCTTTATAACACAGCTCATGCACACACACGGCCAAGCCTAACAGTCTGATCCACTAATATTGGTCCACTACCCGCACTAGCATCCATAGCTTAAGTCACTTCCAAGTCCCTGGAGATCAGATCACTCGCTGCATGCCGCAACTAACTGCGCGGGCTTACATCTCCATGTCAATATCCTCTCTCGCACCCTCATCTAGTCAGCCCCGATCCCCGCTCCCAACCCCCGCCACTACAACAAAATAGGTATGTAGGGACGTTTTTGTGTCCACGCTTTTATCAACGTCTCATTATTCAAAATCACTTAGTGCATAGGGACGATTTCTGAGGCGCAAAGGACATCGTCCTTGGTTCCCATAGAAAAAAAGGATTCTGGTGGTTGAAAATATCTTGCGCCACCAGCCCACCACCACCACCCTAATCCCCCATCGTGCGAGATGGCCCAAGAAAGTAACTACCATGGAAAAAGGGTGCGATCTCTGGCCTCTAAAACTAGCGCCGCCATGCCACACCGCCGCTCTCTGCCAAGATCCTGCTCCTCCTCACCCCAGACTCGCTGTAGCAGGTCCACCCCCTCGCCCGTCGGCCGCCAACAGTAGGCTCGGGGACCCCGGCCTCCAGGCGGTGGCCCAGCCCCACTCCGGCGGCCTCGACCTGCAGCTCCGGCACACGATGCACTCCGGCTGAAAGGGAAGATGGCGGGTGGCGGAGTGGGCAACGGAACTGGACATCGCCATCTCCTCCTAGTGAGATCGTAGCGAGATACGACCCGACAGGAAGGTAGAAGAGGAACAAGATTGACGAGGAGGACGAAAGGTATTGATCAGTTAGGCGCTCGTTTATTTGTATGTTCGCTGTCCTTCTCTTCAGACTTTGATTCAGATCCACCTTTCTGTATGTAGCTGTTTTATTTGTTCGCCCACGGCAACAATGCCATCAGAGACTTAATTAGTTTATATAATCTTCGGGGGGAAATTGTATGCCCCGGTGACGACTCCTACCTGGCCCTCCATTTGCTCGCTCGGCATCCTCTATCTCTAAGAACCCGATGTCTTGCGACCAAAAAAAATCCAACAAGCGTCCTCGCCATGTGAAGCTCGTTTCCATCAGGTAGGCTGACCTCGTGCTTGACACTGTCGACCAGCAGCAAGGCGGCAAATTCATTTATATGTGAGTCGATCTACTTTTTTGTTTTAGTTTTTCTATCAATTCATTCCAAATAAAAAATTGGAGCCGCTCCCTTGATGCGTACTTAGTTGTGGAGGAGAAACTTGACATTGTACATTAGATTATCCTATTAAGATAGGACAACACTGCTTTGCCGGGTTTTTTTTTTCTGAACTCTCGTCTGTTTACTAATTAAACATGTAGACTTCCACTTCAATTTACACTACTACTTCAATTTACATATAGCTTTTTTCGTTGTTTACTCCCAAATTATTGGCACTCACATATGCAGGTGCTTCATAAAAAGCCTCTGATAATATCCTGATTGAATAGGATGGTCAGTGTTCTTAACACATTTTTCTTTTTCATGTAGTTAATAATAGTTGTGTATCAACTGTCAAATCACCTTCACCCCCTCCACTCCCATAACTAAAATTAAGAGCTTTGCGCCCACGTTCTAACATTTCTTAGAATTAACATGGCTTCTACTCTAAACAGAGAGATCAACTCACACATGCAGTTTCTCACCTGTAGAAACTTTTCTCAAGTTGTCAGATAAAGAGCACCGTGGATGGATATATTATCATGTTTGGTAAGATTTAATCATATCTGATAATGTAAAACATCTGGGTAACATGAGTTGCACTATGTCTAGAGCAGCTAAATGGTATCATTCTCGCTTATAATTATGTAGATATTGTGTTAGACTGAAGATTATTAATATGAACTACCATGAGAATTCAGTATTTTTATGGTAACCCGTTCCCTTAATAAGTAGAGCTAGTATTAAGGCTTAGAGACTATTAGTGTCAACAACCATTAGAATTCAGTCCATGTATGTTAAACTGCTGCTATTTCTTTACATATATACACTTTGTATGGTGAATACTTAGTTAGTTGTTATTTTTTCTAAGAAATACACTTGAAGCATTCTCACCTTAGCCAATCTATCGATGACATAATGATTTTTCTTCTTTTTACAGTATGTATCTATACTTCATATGGGCACATGAAATCTACACGGCAAGATTGAACTTCTGCAGTGCATGTTTACTCGATGTGGTATATGTAATACCGTTCTTCTCTGTTCTTATAGCTGTATGTTCAGCAAACAAAAACTTACTGATAGAAGTTCGAATAAATTTATTTATATCTCATTGGGCTTTCTTCGCAGAAAATCTTCTATGTGCGGAATTTGAAGGCAGTTGCCACAAGGATAAGCTAGAGAAGCAGAGAAAACAAGGAGCCATTGTTCCATTATCAACATGTAGAAACTAAAAATCATATAGATATGTTTCACCTAGTTTGCGCATGTAATTGTTAATAGGAGATGTGTACAATTGAGTTTGTAAACTACTACTACTCTGAGTAATACAATGTTATTATCTCGCGCCATGCCATACAAGTTTTGAATATTTTATGATATGTAAAAAAGAGTCGAATTATTTCATATGAGCAAGTAACTATATTAAGTGCAATTGATTAAAAAACACTTTATACAATAGGAAGAGAATATATGCAGTTGCATCTAGCATGAATTTACCAAAGCGTCCCTAGGGGTATAAAGATGCTCTCAAAATGTCTCGTATCCATATTGACACGCTTTATTAGGACATCTTAAAACGTCTCATATCCATGTTGACACGCTCTATAAGGACGCTCTTAAACCGTCTCATTGCCATGTAGACACGCTACCTCCGCGTCTCAATGGTCTTTGAGACGGTGCGTGAGGAGACGCTCGTAGGACGCTTTAATGAGCGACTCTAAAATCTGCTAGAGATGATTTAGTGCGTCTTTAACACCTACATTTAGCGCCTCTACATGGCATTTTTGTTGTAGTGGCGTCGCCCTCCTCTAGCGACACGGGGAGAAACCCTTGCCGCCTCGCCGGGGTAGTCTCAACCTCCTCCCCCGCTGCGCCGCCACCGGAGGGGGCGCCGGCGAAGCCGGGCGTGCCCTGGGAAGGTGGCGACGGGGCAATTTCTCTCTCTGTCCGGGTGGACTTGGGCGGAGCTCGCGGCGGATTATGGTCCTGGTGGGGCGCAGCGGACGACAGTTCTGGTGGGGGGCGGCTGTCTGGCGTCAGGCAGCCCGTGCTGCTCGCGGGGCGGCGTCCCTCGCGCCGCAGGGCAGTCCCTGGATGGAGCTGGGTTGTAGCCTCGCGGTGGCATGGGGCGAGCCAGATCTGGAGCCGACATCCCGCCGCCGGTGCCTTGCTGGCCTGCTCCGGTGGCGCGTGCTTCTCGAGCGGTCTGAGATGGGTCCAATCGGCGTGGTGGGGGATGAGTGGAGGTGGTGGCTGATGGATGTGGCGGAGGTGGTGGCTGGTGGATGTGATGGAGGTGCGCTGGCGTGGAAGTCCTCAGGGCGTGGTGGAGGGGCTCCGAGCTCGAACCGAGCAGATCTGGCCGGCGTAGTGGTGGAGCTACTGTGATGCGGGCATGCGGCGACTCTTCCGGTTGCGGTTGTTGATCTGCTCTTGCTGCTGCGATGGGCGATGTGTTCTTCAATCTGGGTTGGGAGAAATCCTCGGTTCGAGATAAGGCTGATGTTGGAACCGCAGTCCTCTAGCTACCTCTCTTCTCACTTGAACAGACGTGGAAAAAGAAGAACAGTGGACACAAGATTTTCTAGCCGGCGACGAACGCCGCCAGGGGCGCTCAAATGCCCCCAATCTTTTCTTCTTTAAAATGGCTACATGGCTTACACTCGGCTCTTCCCGGCGTTCTAAAAGCAACCTGATGAAACAGCTTAAGTAGCCCCTGGCCACACCCATCTACTCTCCTGGAGCCCGCGACTGTGATGCGGCGACTCTTCCGGTTGCGGTTGTTGATTTGCTCTTGCTGCTGCGATGGGCGATGAGTTCTTCAATCTGGGTTGGGAGAAATCCTTGGTTCGAGATGAGGCTAACAACGGAGACGCCCGCGGGCGCTGTTCCCTCCTTGGAGGCTTTGTGTTGGACCTGGTCGGACTCCCTTTCTCAAGCTCGGGGGAAGCACTAGGTCCGGCCTCCGGACCGGGCGGTGACAACGTTATGGCATCATTACTTTCTTGAAGGCGTCCTCTTGTTGCTTGAGGAGTCTCGATGGTGCGGCTCGAGTCAATAACAATAGCTGCTCCGGGTGTGGGCCTCCTATGCACAATGTACGTCATCTACGGTGTTCTCTCGATGGCACTTTCCCTTGGTTCGCCCGGGCCCTACCGTTCACTTTGCAGACTTCTTGCTGGCGCAAATTTCTGGCGGTACGTTGGTTTGTGTTGACCTTGGGTCTTGGTCCTGTTGTAGAGGCCTTGGCGTTGGTTGTCACGTTGTAGCAAGCACCTGACCTCTGGACATCGCTGCAGAAAAGCACCTGAGTCCTTTTTTTTGTTGAGATGAAAAGCACCTGAGTCCTAGCCATAGCGCAAACCGTATTTCAATGTCCAGAAATAATACCACCGATGATATTACCTCCAGCTTGAGTCAATTACATGTCCCTGGAGATCAGATCACTCGGCAGATGCCACAACTGACTGCGCCCGCTTATATTTCCACGTCAATATCCTCTCTGACTCGCTGATTGGACTCCACGCAGCACTGGTTCGCGCCATTACCACATCCATGCAGATCGGAACAACCGAAACAGAACACACACTATTACCATTGCTACACATGCATGGTGTCATGCGACACTCACAACTTGGCACGACAAATTTTGCCATACATAATACTCTCTAATCTGCATGACTTACTTCAAATCAGCTAACACACTACTAGCTTGGACGACCTAACTAAATGCATAGAGGAAAAAACTTAAGTTTTTTTCCGAGGACTTACTCCCTCCGTTTTTAAATATAAGTCTTTTTGGAGATTACACTACAAACTACATATATATTTTACAGTGTAGATTCACTCATTTTACTTTATATGTAATCCATTGTGGAATCTGTAAAAAGACCTATATTTAGGAACGGATGGAGTAAACATGATAAAGACTTATTCAACAAGGTTAATTCGAACAATCACTGGGCCATACCTGCATATTCCATTGATGGGCTTGTTGCTTCGTTGTTTCTTTTTTTCTGGTCATGCGGCTCCAAATCTGCAGCTACACACTGAAGAGGTACCTAGCTATGTGCTGCAATAGAAATATGAGTACATGTTTTAGAGTGGAATAAGTTGCAGCCTATGAATGAATTAGTTGATTAACTCCCACTGATATACAATGAGGGTGGGGGACTGGGGGGTTACCCGCCAACTAGTTATTCCCTCTAAGAACCCTGCTGGTCATTCGAATTCGTATCAAAGATGACCATTCCATGCTAATCGGGCTAGGAGTTTTAGTCTGACTAGCAAATATGCCCGTGCGTTGCAACGGGAAAAACAAACCTTTTGCAGTATTCAAATGACCCATATGTATTCTCACTCTTCATCACAGTCGTCGATAGTAGTCAAGTTCTTCACCTACTTAGGCCTTGTTTGGATACGATGGATTAGCCAAACTAGTTTTCCGTGGACCCATATAACCGCCCAACAAACTAAAACCATGTTTGGGCCCTCCAACAAAACCGTGGATAACTTAAATTCTGTTTCCACAAAGCCAGGAAACTACGTTTTATCAAAAACGACTAATACTCGTTTTTGAGAAAACAAGATTACATAAAACTCTCATTTTCCTCTCCGCTCCTTCCTCAACAAACTTATTGGCGCCAATTCTTCCCTCCCGCAGCCAGTTCTAGGCGCCATTTTTTCCATCGCATCTATATAAACTGGACGGCAGCACAACAAACATCAGCAAAAAAAGATCTGGAAACCTAGTTCAATGGCTAGCCGCTAACCCCTGCTGTGATCGCCAATTCCCTGGCCGCCGGTGTTAGGCTGGGATCACCAATTACTGGCAACTGGCCGTTGCTGGGAAGAGAAGGGATCTCTCTTCCCCAACTTGTTTCCATCACCAGAGATCAATCTGCAGATTCGTCATCCTACAGGTAAGGTCCATAATCAGAAACTGATCAGCATACTCAAATCTGTAGGAAGAAGGTTCATGCTTTCAGGACATGAATGCAACTACGAAATTGAAATTTAAATCTGTAGCAGCTGTGTGTTTACTTGAGTGATGAATAGACAATTATTCCCTATAGATTAGTCACATATGTAAATTGTCAGGTCTTAGTTTTTACTACAATATAGGCAATCCTTGTAGATGGAATACCCTTCATGATAATTTCCTTAGATCATAATTGGTGCCAAAGGTAACAAAGATTGCAGTATTTGTGTAACTTAAATGATTTAACTAGTAATCGTTTTGTTGCTTTATTTCCCTTTAGGAAAATATGGATGACCAAATCAAAAGCATTAAGAAGGAAAAGACCGATAAGCAGGTCACAAAGCGCCACACATGGAAATCTTCAGAGGACAAAGTATTGCTGAACATACTAAAAGATCAAACTTTAAATGGAGGGAAGGAAGGAACAGGATACACAAAAAAAGCATGGCGTGAAATCCTAGAAAAGTTCAATGAGTCCAAGGTAGACAAACTTGAGTTGCAACAAATAAAAAATCGCCATAAGTACTACAGGAATTGTTATGCTACCATGGACAGACTTCTAAAGCACACAGGATTTGGTTGGGATGACGATGACAAAATGATCAAAGCTCCAGAAGAAAAATGGGCAGAACTCATTTTGGTAAGTTTAAGAATAGTAACTTTTATATAATTGCCATATCATACACTTGACCAATAGACTAACAATGAACTTACAAACCGCAGAAGGATAAGAATATTCAAGAATACCGAGATAAAGTGTGGCCTAGTTGGATAGACCTGCAAGACATATGTGCGAGCTCTACTGCATCCGGACTCGGTGCTGTATCTAGCAAAGGGAAAGGTGAAACAACTAAAGCACAAATTGATCTGAATGAGGTGGTAGAACTAGAATCCGATGAAATAAATGATCCCACTATTGTTTGTCCTAAAAAGCCTAATAGCACCAAGGCAGAGAAAAAGAAGAAGTGCAATGCAAGTGTATCATAAGAACCTCCAAAGGGACAGAAGCGATCAGCCGATGATGCTATAAACGCAATTGATCGCCTAGCGGACGCATCACTCCTCATCGCTGAATCAAAGAAAAATGCAGCACAACAGATAGAAGCTTACTCAGTGAAAGCATGTATGAAGATATTAAATAGCATGCCTGGACTTGAGGCAAATAAAAAATTGAAAGCTGCAGAAGCATTTGAACAAGCCAATAAAAGGGCGATTTTCGTGGAGATGGATGAAGAGACTCGATCTCTTTGGGTTGACAATGCGTAGTTTTGTTTTCTTGTAATGTACCGTTGAGCTTTGAGATTAAGTCATATTTGCAATTTTTCATTAATCCTTCTGTAATTTTGTGTTCAAACAATCAATGGCAGTTGCAATTTTATATATTTATTTGGTTGTTGTTGCTTGCTAATTATAAGATCCAATTATAAATTTCTACTCTTGATATTTGGAGTTATATATATTTATGTTGTTCAGATCAATAAAGAACCGAATATATAAAATTGATGGCATATATTTCCTTTACGTTGATTGGTTTGACACAACAATGATGCAATGGTGTTCTCTCGCTCATTACATGATTTTTGTCCTGCCATTTAACAGAAAGTCTATCGATCAGTTAAAGGAGAGTGATGGAAGATATGGCAAATGAAGAATATTCTGATTCTGAGCAGATGGTTGTTCATAACATTTCGGCAGTGTCACTGTTTCGATATGTGCTATTTGGAAGACTATTCAAAACACCACGTAGTACTTCCAAATTAACTGGTGCTCAGAAAACTAAAGAGTGGTTAGAAGGGCATCCAGTTAGATTTTATGAACAACTTCGCATTGATAAGCACACCTTCTACTTACTGCGAGATGCATTGTGCGAGAGGAATTTACTTAAGGATACAAAACGGATGGATGTGGATGAACAACTAGTGATATTTCTACATACAATTGGGCATAATGTTAGGAATCGTGTTCTCCAGGATAGATTTCAACATTCAGGAGAAACAATTAGTCGACACTTCAAGAGAGTTTTAAAAGCCATAAATGGTTTGCGTGATGTTTGCATAACTGATCCGGCCAATGAAGTTCCAACCAAAATATTGGCCGATGAAAGGTACTACCCATACTTCAAGGTATATATCCTATCTCAAGAACATGTTCCTTTTCCAAATGACTTGCATAATGGTTTAAAACTTACATTCTAATTCACAATTTTCCCAACAGGACTGCATCGGAGCAATTGATGGGACACATATTAATGCAAAGATCAAGCTTGATAAGCAAACTCCATACAGAAATAGGCATGGTTATCCATCTCAAAATGTTATGGCGGTAGTGTCATTTGACATGTCATTTTTATATGTGGCTGCTGGATGGGAAGGTTCTGCATCGGATCAGGCCGTTTTACGGTGGGCTGTTACTGATGGTGGCTTTGTTGTTCCAGAAGGTAAAATTTTAAATACATGAATTTTACATGCATGCAAGTAAAGTTTATCTTCATTGTCTCAAACATATGATTATATGATAGAAAATTTGAGTGTGATATCAAACTTTACATGCAGGTAAATTTTATCTTGTTGACTCGGGATACGCAAATACTCCAAGATTTATTGCCCCCTACCGTGGAGATCGCTATCACATTGGTTCTTTCCGTGGAACTAATCGTCGGTATAGTAGTGAGAAAGATCTGTTCAACCATCTACATGCACAACTGCGGAATGTTGTAGAACGCACTTTTGGTGTTCTAAAAGCCCGATTTCCAATATTAACCAGGAATGGAGGAATCCCTTATCCTTACAAAAAACAGGTCCAAATTGTTATGGCTTGTTGCATCATCCATAACTTCATTAGGAAGGTTGATAGGGATGATGAGTTGTTTCAGCTTTTCGAACAAGAGGGTATAGAAGGAAATGTTGACACAGGTGACCAACAAGGTAGAGGGCACGCAAATTTACAAGAAGATGATCGAGTTGCTGGTGAGCGATTACGTGCAGGCATCGCTCAACAGTTGTGGACTAATCATCAACGACGTACCACACAAGAAGAAGAAGAAGATGATGATGATTAAACACTGCAATATTTTATTGCGATCTTTATATGCATATACACTGCATAGTTATCATTATATCTTTTCATTCCTTAGTAGGCCCAGGAACTTTCTATTCTATTTATATTCAAGCACACTCTGTCTCTACAGCTACAGATGATAGCACTGCTGAAATAATAATTCTATGCCAATCACCTAATGAAGCAATCAGTAAAAGCTCTGTATGCCTTCTCTAGTTTGTGAGATTGATGAACTAAATGGACAAGACTAAGCTACTAACCTTGTAAAGGTAGTAACAATCTGAAAAATGAACTTGTAAATCTGAAATAGATAACTACTCTGTGCACATAATTTCTGGTGAGATCAAAACGTACAAATGCGCGTGAACGTCCATGTGTTGGGCTAAGCTAAAGAATGAATCAATTGACTAGCCTATATGCGCCTGAATGTGCAAAGATAATAGATCATTCATACGCAATCAGGTATCTTTTTGGCTCTGTGAAGTGAAGTAGTACTCACATTTCTGTAGTTGAAGAATTGGAGCACCTTGTTGACAGCGTCGATGTACTTGACTGATGGCGGGCCATGGAGTACGCTGATGCTGATAGAGACATCAATGAGGACGAAGGCGCCAAGGACGGCGCGGAGCATCCACCACGAGCTTGCGCTTGACGACGACTCAGGTGAGACCGATGTCCCTGTGCTTCTTCTTGGGCTCCGGCGGGCTGACTACCAAATCCGTACAAAGCCTATGGAGGAGCCGACGATGTGGAGGTAGAGGCGGCGATCTAGCCATCGAGGGAAATCGACCGCCGGCGTCGCGCGTGCGCCGTGTCGTCCATGGGAGAGCAGAGGCGAGCTGTGGCTTGGACGAGCTGGGGACGAGCAGTGATTAACTTGACACAAAGAGGCCGAGCTGCCGAGAAGTGGTGGTGGTGGCAGGAGGCAATGGCGACGACGAATCGGCGATTTGGAGGCTGCCGTCCGGCCAATTTGGGGAAAGTGGCCAGCTTTGGGAAGGCCACGAGTTCAGGGGTAGGAGAATAGAAAATACTTTTTTTTCTAGAAGCCAGGGAATAGCCATAGGCGAGCGGTCTCCAAACAAGGATCTGCGTACGCTGGTTTTACACCTTCCATAACCCAAACAAAGTTTTCGTTAAACAGATTATACACCAAAAAATAAATAATACCGGTTTACCAAAAAATCTGCTTAAAACTTGTTTTCCTAAAACTCGGCGCTAATATTCTCTATCCAAACAACCACTTAATATAAATGTGATCAATCTCAATGCGATGATCTTGCTCATCATATAAACACATCACTTTCGCAAGCCTCTCGGTTCACCAACATGTAATTGAGAGTACTTGTAATTATGGCGGACACCATCCATGTCTCATCTACATTTGGTGCATGCAGCATCCCCACACACTTGCCGCCCAGTCAAAGACTCATCCGTGTTGTCGCTCCTCCTCGGGGGTAACAAGCTCTCTCGGCAAGTGGTCGTAATTACTTGTAATAATGATGGGCATCACCAACATGTCACCTACATCTGGTAAATGCGTCGGCCCTCGAAAAAACATGAATTCCCAAATAGTAATGTTGCAATTAAAAAATTCCCTACTGGTCATTATATACTACTTTCAGTTTTTTTTATTTACTTATTCTTAGATATTATCTTCCTTGTATCCGGCTCACTACCAAGACCTGAGCTTCAAAGCAGTTTTCTTACCGAGTTTCTCTAGTATAGCCTCCATACATTTGGAATGAGCATAAAGGTACTCAAACTCCTCTTAGATGACATATCTTCAACATTCAACAAAGTACCATGGATGCCATAACTTTTTAGTATGTAAAAAAAATTGGCAACAATATATAGCTCCTATAACCGTAATAGATGTGTCATGCATTAATAAATGTAAAAAAAGTGAAGCATATAATGACCCCAATAATAATCTAGTACTCTAAGAGGTACTGTGCATTTTACATGCCCCCTACAAAATCACTATGCAACAGGAGAATTGCATGGCTAGATAACTACCTTGCTAGAAGACTACCAGGTTATTCTAACTCATAAGGTTTGTTCTTTATTTGGACACCACCTGAAGAAGTATATATCAAAAATATTGAACAGTCTAGAAAATAAGTAGACATTAATTACATATCTAGTTGTCCATATAGAACCCAATGATTGAAATATTCGAAAGATTTTTAAATTCGAACAGTTTGACCGCTGATCATATATCAATTAAAAGACCCACAAAAAGACAATTAGCTATCAGAACAAAATCTGAAAGGGCAAATCTTTGAAAAAGAAAATACGTTAAACAGTACAACACAAATATGATTACAAAATAAAATAATAAGTTTCGTCAGCTACTATACCTCATCTAAGGTCTTCTACCTATTTTTTTCCGGTAGAGATAAAGGTTTTTTTTGCGGATTAATCACTCCATTTTAGTCAATCACAACTGATCGTTCAATACATAAGAATTCAGGGGGATTAATAAGCATGGCGGCCACAATCTAATGAAGTGGAGGCTCTAGCTAGATCATGAGCCTCCCAATTCATAGCTCTATTTTCATGCTCGAAGGTTACGAACTAAAATTCTTCAAACTTCTTTTTGATATCCTGGATAACAGTAGCACTTGGACCCAAGTACATGCCTAGTTTTTTTTTTTGAGAAACAAGTACATGGCCGTCAGGTGTGCAAGGGTGGCTCAGCTGTAAAGAGAAAGATGGGCAGCTGCGAATCAACCTGTGGTTGAGTTGGTTAGGTGGACAGTGGTATCCCCAACCCACCAGGGTTCAAATCCTGGTGCTCGCATTATTCCTGGATTTATTTCAGGATTTCCGGCGATACGCTTTCAGTGGGAGGAGACGTTCCCGTCGACGACGAGGCGCCTACGGTGACTTCGTAAATCTCAAGATGATATGCCGGCTCAGTTTCTCGCAGGTGCTCATAGGGGTAGGGTGTGCGTGTGTGCGTTCATAGGGGTGAGTGTATGCGCGTGTATATGAGCGCTTGTGTCTGTACTGATGCTCAAAACAAAGATGGGTAGCTTTTTTTTTCCAGCAGATATGGGCAGCTCCCAGCGGTGCACAGCCCAGTCACTAGCTAACCACCACGGCCCAAGGCCCACCTAAACCCTAGCCCAGCTGACCCCCGATCTCACCTTTCTCGCTCGCACTATTCGCCACCGCCAGCGACACACACACGCACGAGAATGGTTTTTCTACCATGCACGGGATTTCCCATGCATGAATAGTGTTTTTAGGCCCCACTATTTATGACTTACTACACCATATGGCCCTACCTAGAGTCTTTCTCTTCTCATGTTAACCCATGCATTTTAAGTTGAGTCAGAAATTTTAAAACCATGTATCCTTTGAATGAAAATTTTGATTTCTGTTCTGTTAACATATTTGGGATCTTGGTAAGAAGATCTTTTAAACAAGATCAATCATGAATATATTTCCACAACTTTTTGAATATTAATTTTGAAACTTGATGAAACCATAGAATATAAAACCCATCAAACTACAACATTTACATGGAACGAGTTTCGCAAACAATCATAGAGTTTCGGGCCATGTTTCATGGAGTCTCACCATCTTTTGTATGGTTTCATCATGTTTCAAAAATCAAAATTTAAAAATTATCAAAATATATTCAAGAGTGATCTTGTTTAAAAGTCCTCGTCACCAGGAATATAAATACGTAAATGAAAGTTAAATCGGTCTTTCGATTCATAAGATAAAATGATTTCAGACTTTGAAATCACAAGAAAAATCATGGGTGTGTGGTGGGTTTCATGTGAGATAGTAGGTGCATGGACCATGTAATTAAGTGATATGACATGACTAGATGGGTGAAATACAGCTTGAAGAAGAGTGCATGCATCCAAATCTCCATCTATATCCAAGGGCTCGCTCATGCACGGGACCTCCCATGCATGGGAGAATTGCTTTTCTCACACACGCACGCACGCATCGTGCCAGGGAGAGGAAGCTCCTCACGCCCCATCCCCATGGCCGCTCCTTCCGCAGCCGCCGCTGCTGCTTTCTCCCCGCCGAGCGAGGCCATCGGGCCGCACCTCGTTGCCCTTGTCCACTTCCCCGCGCACGTCCTCTTCTGCACCTCCATCGGCTTCCCCGTCGGCCACCTCCTCCGACGCGTCCTCTTCCGCACCTCCATCGGCGCGCCTCAGCCACGAGCAGTTCGTTGCCGCCTCCAACCGCGTCGTTCCTCTGCTTCCACGCCAGCACCCCTCGGCCCCTCCTCTGCTATGGCCGCCCCATTGAGCTCGCCTCTTTGCACTGTCATGGCCGCCGGCCACCTCCTGCCTGCGTCCTCGATCAGCACCACAAGACCCCCACGTCACCTCCCCCATCCTGCCCTTCTCCCCCCTTCAATTCAATTGAAAGCAAGAATCTCACCTAGTCGCGCCCCTCCTTGAACAGAGCGGTCATCCTCTCTCTCCCTTCAATTTGCATCGCAAGGTGACCAGGAGGAGCGCAGTCACGGATGAGAGAAATCAACGGTGAGTTGTTTTTTGGTCGTGTTCATGTGGGAGACGGTGGCTGCGTCGTGTGGGAGACGGTGATCTGCGTGGGCTTTTTTTCCTCTTCGTGTGAGAGACAATCAACGAAGCAGAGGTGGCCTACGGGTAGCAAACGGAAAAAAAAATTCCGTGGAGACCAGTTGTAAACCTCCATCCATGCGTACCCGGAGCCATCAGCTGCCACGTGTCTGTTGGAACCCTGGCTAGCCCTGGCTCTACCTCTCTCTCTCACGCTGCACCTCTCTCTCTTTCTCTGAACTAGATCAATAGAAGAAGAAGGAGGAAGGAGAAGGAAGAACAAGGACACGGCAAGTTTTCAGGCGCATGGACACCTTTTCTCCTGAGCACGAACTCAGCCCGGCCGGCTGTTACAACGATCAATACACGGTTTTATACCTGGGCACAGCACAAGTGTAGGCACGTACCCTACCTTGCTCGCGCACGTACGCTGCCCAGCTCGCTCTGCCGTTCGATCCGCATGCTCCGGCCGCGCGCACGACACGCACCTACACACGACGCGGCTGCCTCCCAACGGACTGAGCATGAGCACCCCGCTACTCTCGCCAACAACCTAACCTGCACGGTGGACTCGAACACAAGGTTGTCAGAATCGCGATTTTGAATCGGATCGGAGCTCTGATGGTAGGATCGCAAATCGTGGAATCTTCACTATCAGGATCGTAAAAACGTAGATTCTATTAACTAAAATCGTAGAATCAGAGGGATTAGTTTGGATTGTAAAGTCGTAGAATCGTATAACAGAATCGCGATCCTGACAACCTTGCTCGAACATGAGCCTGGCTCACGCGCCATCGCGACACACACACACACACGCACGCCACCGTGCCACACACGCACGCACACATGGCATGGCTTGCTGCTAACAGTGTCCAACTAGAAAATCAGACGGCGCACTCCAGGCGCTTCTTTCGTCGGCTCGAAAGTGGTTGCTCGGCTCCCGATCGTAATGTTCCCAGCTCTTTCCCCTCGGCTCAGGAAGCCCACGGATCACAACGGATGTGGCGAGCAGAGTGGCGGCGGTGGCGGCACTTTCCTCCATCCCTCCGTCCGCGTCTGCTACGTGGCCTCCGCCGTCGACACGGCCTACCCACTGTCACCGTCGGCTGCAAGATGTCGCCAGGAAAGACTATAGATCGCGTGGATTTGGCGCACATCATCACACGGGGGAGCTGGAAGACTCCAGCCGGCATGCTTGGCAACCCTATGCAGACGAACAATCTGCCCTGATCGAATGCATCGACGCCACCGGCGGCGACTGGCGTGTGGACGTACATATGTATGGATTTTTGTTGAAGGAAGGGTGGATGTATGGCTGTATGTGACGAGTAATTTAACAGTTTGTATTGTATTATCGAATTTGATGATTATAACGCGTGTGACGTGTCTTATGTAAAACTGATGCCTGATTGATCTTGTAATGCTTGCTTGATGCGTGCATTTTTGTCTCTGCGTATGATGTATGTGTATGCGCTGACTTGTCCAACGCCGGGGAGGAGGCAAAGGGAGGCGTGGGTGTGTCGGCTGGACCTGGATACACCGGCGGCGGAGATGGTTGAGTGTTGGAGAGCGGATGGATCGTCTGCCATGGCAGCATGATCTCATTAGGAGATGGTTCGTCCGCTATGGCCGCCGAAGTACAAGTCGTCAAGTCGCATGCTTTGGAGCCGAGCGTGGAGATAAAAACGAGCCGAGGGAGGCAGTCAGGAGTGGGCGAACGATTGACGTGCGATGCGTCGGAAGGACACGTGGCAGCAGATCCCCTCAGGTACGCACGGGAGCTAGTTTACAACCGGTCTGCATGGAATTTTTTTCCGTACCAAACATAACGTGCGGCTACAATAGAAGATAGAAAATAATCCAGGTGAGAGTTGTTTTTTCCAAATGGATGTACATCTACTATAAATCTTAGCCATCAAGTCTTATGATTAACATAACATCAACGGATATAAAAGGGGGTGACGTATGAAGAACTATGAAAGCCACCGTCTTTTAATATTAGGTATAGATATAGATATAGATATAGATATTCAAAGAATAATAGGCCCATGACCTAGGAATATGATAGTTGTGAGGGAAGTGAGCTTGACCACCTACTACGCTATGTGTTCAGCTTTGCCGAATTTTTCGAGATTTTAGATTAAGCTTGAGTTTTGCTCGTTTGGATTTAGAGCTGAAATTACAGTGAACCAAGTTGTAAGAGGTTGTTGAGTGCGTTGGTCTTGGACGTTCCCGGAAACAATATTAAGTTTGACAGTTGTCACCCTGGACAAGCCAAGGCAGCTAGTACCAACGAGCTCATCACTAGCCCAACCTAAGCTCCTCCGCTAAATTATGTGTTATTAAGAGTCCACCAATTGTCCTGTATTCCAGCCGAATGGATTACAAACGGAAGCAACACGATTCCGAACAAATCAAGAACCTTGACCATGACTGACGTGCTACACCAGCATAGGGGTCGGCGAGTTTCATCATTGATTTAAGGGCCATACATGCAAGGCGGCCCCGTGCACTTTTCCTCCCATTTGGGTGAGGGCCTACGTCGTTTTTCTAAATGCAGGGCCTACATGAGCTGTCGGAAACTGTAGGGCACATGGGGAGGCAGTGACCAATCAAAGACATCCCCATGTTCCATAAAAAGCAACGAAGACCCTTCGTATCAATTTACACGTCCATAGAACGAGGTTTTGCAAAATCATCAAATTTTTGAATGCATTGTTGTGTCACATTCATATATCGTCTAAGCTCATACCTAAAAGACAACCCAAGACGGTTCAATCTAGGGTTAGGAGGTATCGGAAATAAGAGGACATGTCTTATTTGACCTACAAGTCACACTCGTTCGAAGGTCATCGCTTGGTCTGTGGCATTTGGTTGGCAACATCATTGATGTCATTATGCTGAAAGATGTTGTTGTACCTATCACTTCAGTGAAAGTTCTTGACTAGGCTATTGTAGAAGGATTTGAGCATGCCGTAGCAACTACAACCAAGCTGTGTATCGCAGCTATCGCCCATCATGGTCGGCCAACGGCTGCTACTGCAACTCATGCAATGAACTACCCCGCCTTGAGCGTACGTCCAGAGGACCATGCACGGCAATGTTGGGGTGAACCACCACTAGTAGAAAACAGGGCTTTGGTCTAGGCCGGGTCAGCCCATTAGTCCCGGTTCAGTCTAGAACCGGGACCAATGGGGGCATTGGTCCCGGTTCGTGAGCCCAGGAGGCCGGCCGGGCCACATGGGCCATTGGTCCCGGTTCATCTGGACCTTTTGGTCCCAGTTGGTGGGATGAACCGGGACCAATGGGCCTCGCTCATGGCCCACAACCATTGGTCCCGGTTCGTGCCTCAAACCGGGACTAAAGATTAGACCTTTAGTCCCGGTTTGAGGCACGAACCGGGACTAATGGGGTTGAGACCTTTTCCCGGTTCGTGCCACGAACCGGTACTAAAGGTCCCATTTTCAAACTCTACCCCCCCCCCCCCCCCCCCGCCCCGTGGATCGCCTTTTCAGTTTTAAAAAAAAAAAGAAAATGATAGAAATGTCAAAAAAATAAAAGAAAATAAGTTTCCCATGTGATATGTGGTCTAATTGTTGGAAAAATTTGCAAATGTGAATTTTGACTTTATTTGCAAAATCTCTCTGAAATTTATAAAAATGGGCATAACTTTTGCATACTAACTCGGATGAAAAAGTTTTTTATATGAAAAATCATCTACTCGAAAAGTTACATCCGAATTTAATCGGGGGAACCCCGTTAAACATTTTCAAAATCCTAAAAAACCTAATAGAAAAAAAGTTACGGGGCTTCTAAGATCTGGAGTGAAAAAAATCGAAAAAAATTCAAACAGTGGGCAAACTGTGGTCAAACAATGGTCAAACTAATTATTCTAGAATATTAGTGTTACTAAATAATTATTTATGTTATTTCAATTTTGGTCAAATCTGGTCAAACTATGGTCAAACAATGGTCAAACTAATTATTCAAGAAATATTAGTGTTACTAAATAATTATTGTTTTTTAAAACAATAGTTTCAAAATAAAACTATGAAATGTGTCACTTGATGCTCAAGCAAAATTCCTGAAGGTTAATAGGATCGACATCTTAGTATTGTCAGGAAAACAACAAGTGCAGACTTGGAGCGAGGGAGAATAGAACCCGGAAGTTAAGCGTGAAGTGATGAGGGGTGGTGATTACAGACTAGAGGTTAAAATAATTTAGAAATTTGAAAATAAAAAATTCAAAAAAAAATTCAAAAAAAAATTCAAAAAAAAATCATAAAATTTCCTTTAGTCCCGGTTGGTGTTACCAACCGAGACTAAAGGTGGAGCTCCACGTGGCCGCGCCCGTTAGTCCCTGTTCTGGATTGAACCGGGACTAAAGGGATAGGCATTAGTACCGACCCTTTAGTCCCGGTTCCAGAACCGGGACTAAAGACCCTTATGAACCGGGACAACAGACCCTTTTTCTACCAGTGCACGTATGATGTGGTGGCCTTTTCGAGAGTACTGAGTTCGAAGGATACAGTGAGTATTATTAGTGCTGGCTCGTTTAATTAGCTGCTAGATATATTGAGCTAACCTCTTTTAATCCGAATAAATAAAACACTAGGCACGTTACGAGCGTGTGCATGTTGCATAGATCGTATCCCGTGTCTTGTGTGCCTACGTGTTTTGTGTGCATTTCCACCCGGCGAGATCAATCGATCTGGCTGAGCTTTCTTTAGTTAGCTAGGTACTCTAGCTTCTAAGATGAGCTTTGCAGGGTCCAATGCAAACAAAGCCATCTTCACACTAGATTGTTGTCGGCCAAATGCATCGGCTGTGGCAGCTTCGTCATGCTCACCAGAAAGAACTCGACGATTTGGGGAAAGAGCCAACAACCAATGGCAAGACTTTGATACAGGGATTTGCTTGCTAAACCCGAGTGGTAGAACTTCAAAATTGCGAACGGTGTAGCTAAATTCGGGTTCAGTATACTCGTTTATCTTTGATTGTAATGTTTGTTAGTAGCTTACCAAGCAGACCGCTTACCGCTTGGTAGTATACTCCTTGATTGTAATGTTTATTTTTTCTTTTTTTAAAAATAGAATAACACATGGACTTGACCCTTCTTATGTAAAAAAAGACATTACAGCTATAATGTGCGAAAAATAGATTGGATTTTTTTTACATCTAGCATAAGATATAAAATGAGATTATTTTTTGATTAAACTGTATTATTCTAAGTACTTATGGTGCACCAAAAATCCTAAAGATTTTTCACATATTTTATTAGTATAAAGTATTATTGACCTGGGAAGCTTGATGTCCAAGTGTTATCTCTTTTGAGAGGACCAAAAAGAAGACTTACCATTTTTTACGGAAAACGGCAGCAGCACAGGCTATTCATATAGATAGAAAGAAGTGAGGACAAACTGTATATATGTGCGCGTATTTGAAGGGATCTCGACAGAAACCCAAAACATGTGGAAAAAAGAAGAACTAGCTGAGGCCCTCAGATGGCATGGCTGCACCAAAAACAATCTGGCATTGTCTAATGTCGTCCGTGGCAAGCAAAGCCTCCTCAAGGTGGGTTAGGCGAGACACACTGAAAATGCATGTGCTGCGCTCCTTCTAGATGTTCCACAAGGTATAAACCAATTGACCACGGCGATGTCCTTAGAGTTGCTTAAAAAATATCTATTTGGTATAGTTAGTTAGCTAGGATAGATCACTTGAGGTAACCAACAAAGCATTGTGAAAGGGGCTGCTTTTTCGGCCACCATGTCAAGAGGACACAATACCTTCCTTGCCTCATCGATACTTTTTGGCAATACGTTGCCATCAGGAAGAACATCATGCCAATATTTCAAGTTCATAGCGAGGGACGTGTCTGTGCTATTGCTTTTCACCTTAATGTCCAAAAGATTCGTCATGACAATTCGTTGGGTGTGTTCAGTCTGGCACCTAGTTTACAATGGAGTTGTTGAGTCATTCATGAGAGTCGCAAATTTGGTAGCCTCTCTACGAGTAGCAGTCTCGGTGCTAGTCTCTTTCACGATCAGCTCTTTCATGTTTTCCTCGTGCACCATTCCGGCCAATTTGGCCACGATGACTGCCTTGTTAGCTCTGGCCTCCTCAGTTTCATCGAAGTCTTCACCCGACTTGTCCTCTTCATCACTGTCGGACTATTCAGCATCACCATCCATCAGCCATTCTTGTTCTTCATCATGTTCCGCTTCTTCACATGACATCCCATCCTCACCATGACTTTTCCATGTCATATAACTGGACACGAAACAAGTAGCCGACAAGTATCTTATGCAACTCTCCTGGTTCAAATGTATACATAACATCATTCTCACAAATAACACACCGGACAACATATGTTCTTTGCACCCCGTTTGTTTACATCTTCCTCCGCAAACTCTAAGAACTCCATCGAACCGTTAACAAAATCTATGGATGCCCGTGGTATGAAGTACATCCAACTACGATCCATCATTCGATGCCAAGCTGCAACATACATACATAACTAATTGATTACTATTGGATCTAAGAATATGTAGAATTAAAAATTTTGGCATGACCTTTGCTAAGAAAGGAACATATTGAGTGACACCAACTCGACGAAACAGAAATTAATTAACATTTTGACAAGATTTGACACACATTTTATTTTCCCTGCAAAAATGCAACAAAGTATACGATCAACCGAATGTTGCATCGCCCTCATGTCCACTGCGCCACACGAACAATCAAGTATGCATGCATGCTCATACAGTAATACTACTCAAATTAAAGCCTATAGATAGAATTCAGAATAAGAATTCACACCTAAATGTTTCTCACTCATCTCTCCGATGTCTTGTGCGATTGATCAGATGAAATAAAGAAGAGAGAGATGTGGTGGCTGGAAGAGTTTAATTAGGTGGGCCTACCTCTAGAGGGATAGATAGGGTGGTAGGGTCGACATATGCTAGTAATTAATTACGATGGAGGTGGGCCCGAGGAGTAACTATGCCTTGGAAAAGTGGGTCTCATAAGGCTTGCCATAATGGGGGTAACATAACTAGTATCATGTACTTGGGAGCCGCAAACATGCTTACATGGAAGATAATTAAAGAAGAGAGAGAGGGTCATAGTAACATAGGTAGATACCGTAACATAATAAATGTTATGCTACTATGTGTCATGCATGGCAATAAATGAGACCAGCTATTATACTACTTTATAATACTATGCACTATGGATGTAGTATTATACACTAGTATCATATGCATGATACTAGTATATGTTACTCCCCACTATGACCAGCCTAAGGCTAAATAGGTGAGAGAGTGGCTTGTTTACGGGAAAACAGGTGATCACTTTGGCAAGTTTTCTGTGGAACTCGAAGACGTCTCTCTACTATAGATTCTTCGCCTAGCTGGACTCCAAGGACCGACTTCGGATCAGCTGGTGCGCTGGGTGCTCCAGCATTAACTGGCTTGCCTACTATGTGGCCAGCTACCGGATTGCATTGATCACCAGCTCTGGGGTTGCGTTTTTGCATGCATGGTGTGGCACCATGTGTTGACGGCATGTGGGCACATTGAGTGGATACCTAATGCCAACAACACTCTGGTCGGATGGGGTTCGCTACTCGCGGACGTGGGCTCCAAGGATTTCATGACCATTCTTATGCTCACAATCTGGGAAAATTGAATGCACATAAACGTGGTCATCTTTGGTCATGCTACACCGGCGGTACGGCAAGTCTTGTTAGGGCATCTCCAATAGTTTATATGTTAGCTTGTTGATAAAATATGTCATGTCATCAACCAATATCTTAACATACAACAACTTCAATGGGTTGTATGTAGTTTGCCCAATAGGATGTGAGATAATAAATAAGGTGCTCTCTCATTCTATATTAGAGCTTGTGCAAGTTGTGTTGGTTCATGTACATATAACCTTCCTCTCTTTCCTCATTTATTGTATGACACATCATCAAAAATCTTAGGTGGCAAAGTTTACCAACAACTATCTTACAACCATTGAAGATGCTCTTAGCAGCATTGCAGGAAGGTAAAGCTTGTGTGGCTGCAGGCTGTCTGTGTACAGATGCAGATGCTTTTTGTGGGCAGCTAGAGAGGTGGAGTGATTTGGGGTAGAGTCCATTATGGATTAGTCAGGTAGATGAGGTGTTGGTGTATCGTATGCGATTGTACGAATATTTCATTGTCGTTGAGCTGTCTCGCTCTTTCTCCTTCAATATGTGATACACTTGTTTGTGCATATCCGATTTTCCATAAAATTGCAAGAACATGGTGGCCCCCATCTACTTGCTCCTCTCGGCTGGCTTGTATTTGTAGGACATTTAGATGTGTACGTGTACATCTGTACTTTTAGCAATTCTGCTCTAGAACTAAGACGGGTAGGCATGTTTCCGAATCACTAGATTCAATAGCCATACTTGTAGGTGGCCTACCTGCATTTCCATCTTATTAATTATGAGAGCATCTGAATGGGCATGGACTGCCTACAGCAGGCGATAGAGGAAAGCGACATGGACTAAGGCAGGCGATAGGTGCACATGTGAAGGCAGCGCCGCATTGAACAATATCAGCTTTCTGGAGGCAGCTCTATAAGGGCATCTCCAGCCACGTCTCTAACAGGCCTCCCAGGTCACTTTTTCGACGCCGGCGCCAAAAAAACGGCCCAGTCGTGTTCTCAGGACGCCGAAAATTGCCGATTTGGACCTTTTTTCCGCCCGGCGGTTATAGGCCGAACCCGGCGCGCTGAGGAGCCGTTGGGGGCTCCGGCGCTAGGGAAAAGCACGCCTGGCCCACACCGACAGGGGAAAAGTCAAGGTTTTCTTCCCCCGACTCGCCTCGCACCCCCCGCGCCCTCGGCCACCACTAGCTATATCCCGGCGACGGCCGCCGCCCTACCCCGCTAGATAGCTATTCCCCACCGGAAAATAGCAGCACTTCACCGCGGCAGCCCCTCCCACAGCAGCTGGGCGTTTCCGGCCGCCGTTTCCGGCCGCGGAGGCGCGGTTTAACGGCGGGTACACGCCCACCGAGCGCAAGGTGTTCGGCGTTTTGCCTGCCTCGGCGATGGACTCGGATGAGGAGGAAGAGCTCGCCGCGCTGCTAGAGGAGGAAGCCACGGCCGACGTCCAGGAAGAAGAGCATCTCATGGTGCTCGCCGCCCTCGCCCAGCTGCTGGCGAGCAGTGAAAAGCCGCGGCGAGGTGGCTCGGCGCCGGGGCGGGTGAAAGCAAAGAACCGGCATCGTCTGCAAGGCTACTGCATGCTCTACTCCGACTACTTCGCCGATGCTCCACTTCATGGCGAGAGAACATTTCGGCGCCGTTATCGGATGAGCCGAAAGCTCTTCCTCAGGATTGTGAATTCCATCCGGGAGTTCGACAACTACTTCAAGTGCAAGATGGATTGCACTGGCGCTCTTGGATTCACCTCCATCCAGAAGTGTACGACAGCGATGAGGATGCTTGCATATGGAGCTCCAAGTGATTCACTCGACGACTATGGGCGCATGGCCGAGTCCACCAGCATAGAGTGTTTTTACAAGTTCTGTCGGGCAGTGGTGGCAGTGTTTGGGTCACAATACTTGAGAACACCCAATGCGGAAGACACTGCTCGGATCCTAGCCCAGAATGCAGCAAGAGGATTTCCTGGGATGCTTGGAAGCATCGACTGCATGCATTGGAAATGGAAGAACTGCCCATTTGGTTGGCAGGGGATGTACAAAGGCGCCAAAGGCGGTTGCAGTGTGGTGCCTGAGGCGGTAGCCACACAGGACCTCTGGATTTGGCACTCCTTATTTGGTATGCTAGGAACTCACAATGACATCAACGTGCTGCAGTGCTCTCCTGTTTTGGCCAAGCTCGTTGAGGGCCATTCTCCTCCGGTGAACTTCGAGATCAATGGGCACCAATACAACAAGGGGTACTATCTAGCTGACGGCATCTATCCGAGATGGTCGACATTTGTGAAGACGATCTCAAACCTGTGCCAGGAGGCAAGAACGCCTGGTTTGCGAAAGTTCAGGAGGCTTGCCGGAAGGATGTCGAGCGGGCATTTGGTGTGCTCCAATCTTGATTCGCTGTTGTTCGGTACCCCGCTCAGACCTGGTCGAAAGATCAAATGTGGGAGATCATGACTTGCTGTGTCATCTTGCACAACATGATCATCGAGAGCGAGCAAGAAGACCCAGTGATTGACACTGAACCATACTACAGGCAGGGTCCTCTAGCCGAAGTTGATCACCAGCTACTGGCAACTTGGACTGCCTATCTCAGTATGCGTCAGGAGATCCGAGACCCACAGGTGCATAACCAACTGCAGAAAGATCTGATTGAGCACCTATGGAGGCTCAAGGGGGACGCCTCGTGATGAAATACGAGTTTTTATTTGTTGAACAATATAATTTGTATTGAATTATTTGTTGTTGTAGTATTTTGTTGAAGTATTTGATTTTTCTGTGATGAAATATGTGATAAGAAATAATTGTGTTGATAATTGAACGCCGAGACACGGCGAAACCACGCCGAATATGGGCCTATTCTCGCCCATATGGGCCGTTTATTCGCCGAAATTGGGCTGCAAAGTGGGCCAATTTCGGCGCCTGGGGGCGAGCTAGGGGCGACGGCTGGGCGCAAACCCGCCCCCAGCGCCGAGTGCATCGCTGGCTCGCCCCCAGGGGGTGATTTTTATGCGTCCTGGGGGGCCAACGGCTGGAGATGCCCTAAAAGGCAACGAAGAGCATACGCTTCCATATAAACATTGGTTTGATCCGTTTCCACAGTATGATCTGATTTTACCATATTGAAGGTACAATAATCTACGGAAATGTTAACGCCCACACGTGTGGGCGTTCACCATCCCGACCACACGCAAGCATCTCCGTTGGCAACTTTGTGCACGAATCTTGGAACAAACCGGCCGGTTTTCTGCGCCACGTAGGACGAGGCGCGTGTGTGGTGTGCGAGTCAGTTCGCCCGCACGTTGGTTGCCATCCCGCGGTCAGCGGTTGCCACTCGGAGGCGTGCGGTGGAACTGCTATGCGCCCGCACGCCACGCTCCGATCGCGGTTGACGTCAAACACGTCGCACACCTCTGCCCCCTCTCCCTTATGATTCCATTTACTCACCCGCACCGTAGTTACTGGCACAACCCACTCGCATTTCAAACCATTGGAGGAGAAGGCGAGGGGAGAAGGCGACGGCGGTGGCGGAAGAATCGACGGTGTTCGCGGCCGTCGGTGGGGCTCGCCGGAACGGAGCGGCTTCGTCGGAGCGCCTGCGGGTTGAAGGTAATGCTCGCTACAACTCTCGCAATCCCTTCCTGCATTTTCCCCCTTCCCTCCCTGTTCGATTCCTCGATCGAGATTCGTAGAGATTCAGGCGATTCGGCGATGCGTCAGCGTTCCCGCCGGCGTCGAAGTCATCTGCTAGCCGTTTTTGGTGGCACTGGGCAGTTTCGTCGCGGCCGCGACGGCGGCATCATCGGTGTGGTTATGCCTGTTCAGAGGCACGCACTAGTCTTGCCTATGGATTGGGCAGGTGTCTCCCGGTTTGTTTGATGCGCATTGGTTCAAATTTGTGTTTGCAGTCAGTTCGTGGGAGAATTTTGAGGGTGAATTTGAAGTCGCGGAAGTTGCCATTGAACCCTAGATCTAGTTAGTTGGGTTTTGAAACTGTAGTATGAGGCGAACTTGATAGTTTCATTAACTATCATGATTGTGTGGCAACTAACTCCCTGAACAAATGTGATAGTTGCCACAAACGTGTTTCCCCTTGCGGCAACAAATTACTGAAATGACTGTGTTAGTTGCCACATATAAACTTTCGCATGGGGCAACTATTTTTATTGAATGACTATGATAGTTGCCACACACACGCTCTTCCATGGGGCAACTAAATTTGCTGAATTACTGTGATAGTAGCCACAAACATGCTTTTTCATTATGGCATCTATTTTTTCTGAATGATTTGTGATAGTTACCACAATGTGATAGTTGCCAAAATCGGTAGTCAATGCAGTTTCAGGAGCCAACTGCACTGGACGGCAACTAATGTGCACATCAAGTGTGCCTGTTGCCACTTGGATAGTATATTCATGTGGTGAATAGAATGTGAACACACTGTCTATTGCCATTCTGCAGATAAGACAGTGTGGCAAATTGGCTGCATAATGTGGCAACCAAATTTGCATATCAATTGTGTCAGATGCCATACATATGCTTTGCATGTGGCAAGTTTTTGGCTGACCACATCATGTCTGTTGCCATGCCGCAGTCAGTACAATATGGCAAATTCATTGTACTATAGGCACATTTTTTTTTGTTTTGCCACAACGACTTTGTGATATTTGATCACACTGTGGCAATTTTTCAGGTTCTTAAATTAGATGTGGTTTCATCGATTTGTTGTAGTATGTGTTGCATTTCAGCACGACAATTTCACCCTAGCACATTTCTGCCGCTGAACAAGTGGCATTTGATTGGTGTATTTTTAGGACAGTGTGTGAGCTGCCACATCTTAGTTTTTCTAATATGGAGGATTCTGTGACTTTCTATGGTACTATCTTGGGCTAACATGGAAACTTCAACATTTTTTGTTTTCAAGTGCATTTACCATATGTACACTTTTTTTATTTGATAATGCAACCAACGTGCTTACTTGCCACGTTTATGTTTTCGACAATCATAGGAGGGGTGCGTGTGTGTTCATGTTATTTTTTCTGCATTCACTCGTTGACATTTTCTGTTAGGTGGCAACTTCTTACCTCTTGCATTTACATTTCCACCATGACAATTTGGTCTGTTCCTATCTCAGCAGAATGGCTCGTGGCGATCATCAAAACGATGATGATGATTTCATGGATCCACCACAGCGTAATCGGGCAACTGGACGGAGAAAAGAGGGTGATGAGGTAAATGTTCACACATCCCCCATTCCTCCTGCTTTATGTTACTGGTTGACACCTCGAGCTTGCAGTCGTCTGACACGAACTAAAATTTCATGACATTGCAAAACATGGCAACAACTGATCACTTTTTGCAAAAATATGGCAACAACTGATCACTTTTTGTCTGTTTTTTGCAGAAGAAGAAACGTATTCACAACAGAGCCTCCCAAGAACGACTGACTGCGTTGACTGACAAATTCACCGACGATCAGAAGGGGGCTGCTGCTGAGATTGGTATGCAGTCTATGATGGATGTCCGGTGCACGAACCTTGTCAACCCTGTATGCGACTGGCTTGGTGAGATCTACGACCCCGCCTCTAGGGAATTCGTGATTCCGGGACGTGGAAGACTACCGTTGAACGAGGAATCCGTGTTCTGCACTTTGGGTGTGCCTCGTGGACATATGAAAGTCCCGTACGAGGTCAACAATGAGATCGAGGAAGCGCTGTTCCCCCGTTTGTTTCCTGGGTCTGAATCCATGCCGAACACGTCTGCAGTGGCAAATTCGCTGCAGGCCATGACGACGCATGGAGATGTTTTCAAGATGAAGCTACTCATGTACCTCATCTCAGCTGTTTTCGCGCCGACCACCTCACTTCGCCCAAGCAAAAATGCTTCCCCATCCTAGTGAATGATCCATGTTTACTATTTTATTTTCCTTTGGTCTTTTGGCTCCAATGTCATGTGTAAAGCTAGTGAGTACCAGCGTTTTCCGATGTTTTTTTCCATTTGATTTCTGATGCAGCAACCTTTTTTGTCCTGAAATTTTGTGTGGTGCAGGCGGATCTGGGAAATGTGAAGAACATGAATTGGTGTAAGTTTATTGCCGACTTCCTGCACGATGCATTCTCAAGCAAGATGTACCAAAAGGGTTGTCGACTACATTTAATGGTATTTTTTTACCAGTTCTTTCTGTGAACACTGTTTTTTAACACACTTTTATTCATGCATGGCAACCTGATCATAACAAGATGGCAACCTGATCATATCAAGATGGCAACTGCCATAATGACAATATGGCAACTGGCATAATGACAATATGGCAGCTCCCATCATATTAGTATGCCAACTGTCATCATACTATGATGGCAACTACCATCATAACAACATGGAAACTGCTATCACACTATGATGGCAATTAGCACATGTAGATGGCATCTTCTTCTTTTTCTTCTCTTCTTTCATGCACCTCAACTTGATTATCATGGGAACATATACTCCCTCCGTTTTTATTTACTCTGCATATTAGAGTTGACTGAAGTCAAACTTTGTAAAGTTTGACCAAGTTTATAGAAAACAATATAGACATTTATCATAATAAATCTATACAATGTGAAAGTACATTTAATAATAAATCTAATGTTGTTGATTTGTTATTGTATATCTTAATATTTTTGTATATAAACTTGGTCAAAGTTTGTAAAGCTTGACTTTGACCAAAGCTAATATGCGAACTAAATAAAAATGGAGGGAGTATTATCCTGTTTTCCTCCACACAATACCCATGATGGCAACTGATATTTATTTCTTTTTAAAATTGTTTTGCATCAGCTCATGTACGTCGACTGTCTTGACCTGTCCACCGTGGATTTCACTAGGACAGGAGGCCCGCCGCCTACGCACAAGTTTGCTGTTTCTGCGTGGACTATCAACGTTGTCAAGGCTGTGCTTGCTGCAGACAAGGCTACTGACACCACATATGGAAAAGTGCAGGTTAGTTCTGGTTTCTTTGCCCACACGGCATGCCTACAAATTGGCATGAGGCAACCATGTGTGGATCATAAGAGATGACTACCTTTGTTATCCATGGTTGTTTGAGTACTGTATCCATGTCTCATTTCACATGGCAACTCTTTTCATTCGTGCTTAAACTTACATTCTCTCTCTTACGTCCTAGCTTTTTTTTCTTTTTTTGTTCTTTCTAGCTGATGGCCAAGCATACTATAGACTACAGTGTGTTTGGGGGGCCTCAAAACTTTGGAAAGTGGATGGACGTGCACTCAGCTCCATCTTGCCCTGCCGAGGTAATCAAAAGATCTACATCTATGGTTTGCCGTGGAGTATTTTTTGATGTCGTGCAAGTGATTGCAATACGGGTGGTCATTGATGCTTCTTTGTTTCGTGCACAAGCGAGGGCACCTGTTGAGCATCTAATAGGGCAGTATGCATCTAGAATGACCGGCTTGCTCGGGAAGTTGGTTGAGGGGTGGACGTCCCTCAGTGGCTCTGACAGCGACGCGGTTGCGAGGCAGTTCACTTCATTTGTCCCAGAACGTACACACCAGCCAACCGGTTGCCGTGGCCGGTATGACTACAACAGTTCCCAAGAGCTCGCTGACACACAAGATGAACTAGGTGGAGATGCTGGTCTCAGCAAGGATGACGACGATCTCATGGAGAAAGTGCAAGAGGACACCGATCATGATGATCATGCTGAAGTTCGCGCAGGTGGTAACAAGGGCAAGGATGCAACAGATGTCCCCCAACTGGAGAAAGTCAAACAACACATGGCTGCGAGAGGCGAGGGGGTTTTGCCATCAAAGAGGGGGAGGGCTCCAGAGGGTGTTGGGCAGGGTTCTGCTGGCAAGAGGTCTAGGACCGACCTCGTAGCTGCCAGGAAGAGGTTCGACTTTTATTTTAGTTTTTTGTTTTGTCTATTTTCTTCGAACAGACTCATCTTTTTTTGCACCTGTTTTTGTTAAGAGCGGCAACGAGTTTGTTGTCTGACAATTGCCACCTTTTTTTCCTCCATCTCATACGTGCAGCGAGCCGACAGCTGGTGGACGAGCAGTTACGAAGAAACAGGCGCCAACGCCAACCCGTGTTTCTGCTCGGTTGAACAAAGGCGCCCCCATTGCCGGTGACACCCCTTCCACCAGGTCATCTCCTCGCACGACGGCGACCAACACCGGGGATCCTGTCGTGTTGCCAGACATGAGGAAGGCAGTCAAGAAGTAGGTTTTTTCATCCGCTTTCATTGACATAGCGCTATATTTTCTTGATTTTCCAATGCATCCGTTTAGCTTGTCACATTGTCTTCTGTCATCGCCCCCCACGTGGCAACTGCTATTCTCCAAATGATTTTTTCCTTCCTTTTTAAGTGTATGGCAACTCCTATTGTTTTTTACATGGCAACTGGAATCTAGGCCAAATGGTAACTTTAATGTACCTAATGGCAACTGCCATCTTTACCGTTGGCTTGTGAGCTCATCCCACACCTAGGTTTGTGTAGGGGAACGTAGTAATTTCAAGATGTTCTCCTACGCACACGCAAGATCATGGTGATGCATAGCAACGAGAGGGGAGAGTATGATCTACGTACCCTTGTAGATCGACAACTGAAGCGTTTGGTTGATGTAGTCGTACGTCTCCACGGCCCGACCGATCAAGCACCGAAACTACGGCACCTCCGAGTTCTAGCACACGCTCGGCTCGATGACGATCCCCGGGCTCCGGTCCAGCAAAGTGTCGGGGAGGAGTTCCGTCAGCACGATGGCGTGGTGACGATCTTGATGTTCTATCGTCGCAGGGCTTCGCCTAAGCACCGCTGCAATATGACCGAGGTGGAATATGGTGGAGGGGGGCACCGCACACGGCTAAGGAACGATCACGAAGATCAACTTGTGTGTCCTAGGGGTGCCCCTTGCCTCAGTATATAAAGGATGGAGGAGGAGGAGGCCGGCCAAGGCAATGGTGCGGCCAGGATGTGGAGTCCTACTAGGACTCCAAGTCCTAGTAGGAGTCCACCAAGAGGGGAGGAAGGGAGAAGGAAGTGGAGGAGAAGGAAAGGTGGCCGGCCCCCTTTTCCCTAGTCCAATTCGGACCAGAGGGGAGGGGGGGCGCAGCAGCCCCTTGGCCCTTTCTCCTCTTCCCACTAAAGCCCATCAAGGCCCATTGCTTCTCCCGTAACTACCCGGTACTCCCAAAAATACCCGAATCACTCGGAACCTTTCCCATGTCCGAATATAGTCGTCCAATATATCGATCTTTACGTCTCGACCATTTTGAGACTCCTCGTCATGTCCCCGATCTCATCTGGGACTCCGAACTCCTTCGGTACATCAAAACTCATAAACTCATAATATAACTGTCATCGAAACCTTAAGCGTGCGGACCCTACGGGTTCGAGAACGATGTAGACATGACCGAGACATGTCTCCGGTCAATAACCAATAGCGGGACCTGGATGCCCATATTGGCTCCTACATATTCTACGAAGATCTTTATCGGTCAGACCGCATAACAACATACGTTGTTCCCTTTGTCATCGGTATGTTACTTGCCCGAGATTCGATCGTCGGTATCCAATACCTAGTTCAATCTCGTTACCGGCAAGTCTCTTTACTCGTTCTGTAATACATCATCCCGCAACAGACTCATTAGTTGCATTGCTTGCAAGGCTTAAATGATGTGCATTACCGAGAGGGCCCAGAGATACCTCTCCGACAATCGGAGTGACAAATCCTAATCTCGAAATACGCCAACCCAACATGTACCTTTGGAGACACCTGTAGAGCTCCTTTATAATCACCCAGTTACGTTGTGACGTTTGGTAGCACACAAAGTGTTCCTCCGGCAAACGGGAGTTGCATAATCTCATAGTTATAGGAACATGTATAAGTCATGAAGAAAGCAATAGCAACATACTAAACGATCGGGTGCTAAGCTAATGGAATGGGTCATGTCAATCAGATCATTCATCTAATGATGTGATCCCGTTAATCAAATAACAACTCTTTGTCCATGATTAGGAAACATAACCATCTTTGATTAACGAGCTAGTCAAGTAGAGGCATACTATTGACACTCTGTTTGTCTATGTATTCACACATGTATTATGTTTCCGGTTAATACAATTCTAGCATGAATAATAAAAATTTATCATGATATAAGGAAATAAATAATAACTTTATTATTGCCTCTAGGGCATATTTCCTTCAGTCTCCCACTTGCACTAGAGTCAATAATCTAGATCGCATCACCATGTGATTAACATCGATAGTTCACATCATCATGTGATTAACACCCATAGTTCACATCGCCATGTGACCAACACCCGAAGGGTTTACTAGATTCAGTAATCTAGTTCACATCGCTATGTGATTAACACCCAAAGAGTACTAAGGTGTGATCATGTTTTGCTTGTGAGAGAATCTTAGTCAACGGGTCTGCCACATTCAGATCCACATGTATTTTGCAAATTTCTATGTCAACAATGCTCTGCATGGAGCTACTCTAGCTAATTGCTCCCACTTTCAATATGTATCTAGACCGAGACTTAGAGTCATCTAGATTAGTGTCAAAACTTGCATCGGCGTAACCCTTTACGACGAACCTTTTTGTCACGTCCATAATCGAGAAACATATCCTTATTTCACTAAGGATAATTCTGACCGCTGTCCGGTGATCTACTCCTAGATCACTATTGTACTCCCTTGCCAAATCAGTGCAGGGTATATAATAGATCTGGTATACAGCATGACATACTTTATAGAACCTATGGCCAAGGCATAGGGAATGACTTTCATTCTCTTTCTATCTTCTGCCGTGGTCGGGCTTTGAGTCTTACTCAACTTCACACCTTGTAATACAGGCAAGAACTCTTTCTTTGACTGCTCCATTTTGAACTACTTCAAAATCTTGTCAAGGTATGTACTCATTGAAAAAACTTATCAAGCGTCTTGATCTATCTCTATAGATCTTGGAGCTCAATATGTAAGCAGCTTCACTGAAGTCTTTCTTTGAAAAACTCCTTTCAAACACTCCTTTATGCTTTACAGAATAATTCTACATTATTTCCGATCAACAATATGTCATTCACATATACTTATCAGAAATGTTGTAGTGCTCCCACTCACTTTCTTGTAAATACAGGCTTCACCGCAAGTCTGTATAAAACTATATGCTTTGATCAACTCATCAAAGCATATATTCCAACTCCGAGATGCTTGCACCAGTTCACAGATGGATCGCTGGAGCTTGCACATTTTGTTAGCACCTTTCGGATTGACAAAACCTTCTGGTTGCATCATATACAACTCTTCTTTAATAAATCCATTAGGGAATGCAGTTTTGTTTATCCATTTGCCAGATTTCTTAAAATGCGGCAATTACTAACATGATTCGGACAGTCTCAAGCATAGATACGAGTGAGAAGCTCTCATCGTAGTCAACACCTTGAACTTATCGAAAAACCTTTTGCGACAATTCTAGCTTTGTAGATAGTAACACTACTATTAGCGTCCCTCTTCCTCTTGAAGATCCATTTATTCTCAATTGCTTGCCGATCATCGGGCAAGTCAACCAAAGTCCAAACTTTGTTCTCATACATGGATCATATCTTAGATTTCATGGCCTCAAACCATTTCGCGGAATCTGGGCTCATCATCGCGTCCTCATAGTTCGTAGGTTCGTCATGGTCAAGTAACATGACCTCCAGAACAGGATTATCGTACCACTCTGGTGCGGATCTCACTCTGGTTGACCTACGAGATTCGGTAGTAACTTGATCTGAAGTTACATGATCATCATCATTAGCTTCCTCACTAATTGGTGTAGTAGTCACAAGAACAGATTTTTGTGATGAACTACTTTCCAATAAGGGAGAAGGTACAATTACCTTATCAAGTTTTCTACTTTCCTCCCACTCACTTCTTTCGAGAGAAACTCCTTCTCTGGAAAGTTTCCGAATTTAGCAACAAAAGTCTTGCCTTTGGATCTGTGATAGAAGGTGTATCCAATAGTCTCCTTTGGATATACTATGAAGACACATTTCTCCGATTTGGGTTTGAGCTTATCAGGTTGAAACTTTTTCACATAAGCATTGCAACCTCAAACTATAAGAAACGACAACTTAGGTTTTTGCCAAACCATAGTTCATAAGGTGTCGTCTCAACGGATCTAGATGGTACCCTATTTAACGTGAATGCAGCTGTCTCTAATGCATAACCTCAAAACGATAGTGGTAGATCGGTAAGAGACATCATAGATTGCACCATATCTAATAAAGTACGGTTATGACGTTCGGACACACCATTACATTGTGGTGTTCTAGGTGGCGTGAGTAGTGAAACTATTTCACATTGTTTTTAACTGAAGGCCAAACTCGTAACTCAAATACTCTTCTCTACGATCAGATCGCAGAAACTTTATTTTTCTTGTTACGATGATTTTCACTTCACTCTGAAATTCTTTGAACTTTTCAAATGTTTCAGACTTATGTTTCATCAAGTAGATATACTCATATCTGCTCAAATCATCTGTGAAGATCAGAAAATAATGATACCTATCGTGAGCCTCAATATTCATCGGACCACATACATCAGTATGTATTATTTACAATAAGTCAGTTGCTCACTCCGGAGAACGGAGTCTTAGTCATCTTGCCCATGAGGCATGGTTCGCAAGCATCAACTGATTCATAATCAAGTGATTCTAAAAGCCCATCAGCATGGAGTTTCTTCATGCGCTTTACACCAATATGACCTAAATGGTAGTGCCACAAATAAGTTGCACTATCATTATTAACTTTGCATCTTTTGGTTTCAATATTATGATTATGTGTATCACTACGATCGAGATCCAATGAACTATTTTCATTGGGTGTGTAACCATATAAGGTTTTATTCATGTAAACAGAACAACAATTTATTCTCTTACTTAAATGAATAACCGTATTACAATAAACATGATCAAATCATATTCATGCTCAACGCAAACACCAAATAACACTTATTTAGGTTCAACACTAATCCCGAAATTATAGGGAGTGTGCGATGATGATCATATCAATCTTGGAACCACTTCCAACACACATCGTCACTTCACCCTTAACTAGTCTCTGTTTATTCTGCAACTCCCGTTTCGAGTTACTAATCTTAGCAACTGAACTAGTATCAAATACTGAGGGGTTGCTATAAACACTAGTAAAGTACACATCAATAAGATGTATATCAAATATACTTATGTTCACTTTGCCATCCTTCTTATCCGCCAATCACTTGGGGTAGTTCCGCTTCTAGTGACCAGTCCCTTTGCAGTAGAAGCACTCAGTATCAGGCCTAGGACCAGACTTGGGCTTCTTCACTTGAGCAGCAACTTGCTTGCCGTTCTTCTTGAAATTCTCCTTCTTCCCTTTGCCCTTTTCTTGAAACTACTGGTCTTGTTAACCATCAACACTTGATGTTTTTCTTGATTTCTACCTTCGTCGATTTCAGCATCACGAAGAGCTTGGGAATTACTTTTGTCATCCCTTGCACATTATAGTTCATCACGAGGTTCTACTAACTTGGTGATGGTGACTAGAGAATTCTGTCAATCACTATTTTATCTGGAAGATTAGCTCCCACTTGATTCAAGCGATTGTAGTACCCAGACAATCTGAGCACATGCTCACTAGTTGAGCGATTCTCCTCCATCTTTTAGCTATAGAACTTGTTGGAGACTTCATATCTCTCAACTCGGGTATTTGCTTGAAATATTAACTTCAACTCCTAGAACATCTCATATGGTCCATGACGTTCAAAAAACGTCTTTGAAGTCCCGATTCTAAGCTGTTAAACATGGTGCACTAAACTATCAAGTAGTCATCATATTGAGCTAGCCAAACGTTCATAACATCTGCATCTGCTCCTGCAATAGGTCTGTCACCTAGCGGTGCATCAAGGACATAATTCTTCTGTGCAGCAATGAGGATAAACCTCAGATCACGGATCCAATCCGCATCATTGCTACTAACACAATTTTCTCTAGGAACATATCAAAATAAACACAGGGAAGCAACAACGCGAGCTATTGATCTACAACATGATTTGCAAAATACTACCAGGACTAAGTTCATGATAAATTTAAGTTCAATTAATCATATTACTTAAGAACTCCCACTTAGATAGACATCCCTCTAACCCTCTAAGTGATCACGTGATCCAAATCAACTAAACCATGTCCGATCATCACGTGAGATGGAGTAGTTTCATTGGTGAACATCACTATGTTGATCATATCTACCATATGATTCACGCTCGACCTTTCGGTCTCCGTGTTCCGAGGCCATATCTGTATATGCTTGGCTCATCAAGTATAACCTGAGTATTCCGCATGTGCAACTGTTTTGCACCCGTTGTATTTGAACGTAGAGCCTATCACACCCGATCATCACGTGGTGTCTCAGCACGAAGAACTTTCGCAACGGTGCATACTCAGGGAGAACACGTCTTGATAATTAGTGAGAGATCATCTTATAATGCTACCATCAATCAAAGCAAGATAAGATGCATAAAAGATAAACATCACATGCAATCAATATAAGTGATATGATATGGCCATCATCATCTTGTGCTTGTGATCTCCATCTCCAAAGCACCGTCATGATCACCATCGTCACCGGCGCGACACCTTGATCTCCATCGTAGCATCGTTGTCGTCTCGCCAATCTTATGCTTCCACGACTATCGCTACCGCTTAGTGATAAAGTAAAGCATTACAGCGCGATTGCATTGCATACAATAAAGCGACAACCATATGGCTCCTGCCAGTTGCCGATAACTCGGTTACAAAACATGATCATCTCATACAATAAAATTTAGCATCATGTCTTGACCATATCACATCACAACATGCCCTGCAAAAACAAGTTAGACGTCCTCTACTTTGTTGTTGCAAGTTTTACGTGGCTGCTATGGGCTTAAGCAAGAACTAATCTTACCTACGCATCAAAACCACAACGATAGTTTGTCAAGTTGGTGCTGTTTTAACCTTCGCAAGGACCGGGCGTAGCCACACTCGGTTCAACTAAAGTTGGAGAGACTGTCGCCCGGAAGCCACCTATGTGCAAAGCACGTCGGGAGAACTGGTCTCGCGTAAGCGTACGCGTAATGTCGGTCCGGATCGTCTCGTCCAACAATACCACCGAACCAAAGTATGACATGCTGGTAAGTAGTATGACTTATATCGCCCACAACTCACTTGTGTTCTGCTCGTGCATATAACATCAACATATAAAACCTAGGCTCGGATGCGACTGTAGGGGAACGTAGTAATTTCAAGATGTTCTCCTACGCACACGCAAGATCATGGTGATGCATAGCAACGAGAGGGGAGAGTATGATCTACGTACCCTTGTAGATCGACAACTGAAGCGTTTGGTTGATGTAGTCGTACGTCTCCACGGCCCGACCGATCAAGCACCGAAACTACGGCACCTCCGAGTTCTAGCACACGCTCGGCTCGATGACGATCCCCGGGCTCCGGTCCAGCAAAGTGTCGGGGAGGAGTTCCGTCAGCACGATGGCGTGGTGACGATCTTGATGTTCTATTGTCGCAGGGCTTCACCTAAGCACCGCTGCAATATGACCGAGGTGGAATATGGTGGAGGGGGGCACCGCACACGGCTAAGGAACGATCACGAAGATCAACTTGTGTGTCCTAGGGGTGCCCCTTGCCTCAGTATATAAAGGATGGAGGAGGAGGAGGCCGGCCAAGGCAATGGTGCGGCCAGGATGTGGAGTCCTACTAGGACTCCAAGTCCTAGTAGGAGTCCACCAAGAGGGGAGGAAGGGAGAAGGAAGTGGAGGAGAAGGAAAGGTGGCCGGCCCCCTTTTCCCTAGTCCAATTCGGACCAGAGGGGAGGGGGGGCGCAGCAGCCCCTTGGCCCTTTCTCCTCTTCCCACTAAAGCCCATCAAGGCCCATTGCTTCTCCCGTAACTACCCGGTACTCCGAAAAATACCCGAATCACTCGGAACCTTTCCCATGTCCGAATATAGTCGTCCAATATATCGATCTTTACGTCTCGACCATTTTGAGACTCCTCGTCATGTCCCCGATCTCATCTGGGACTCCGAACTCCTTCGGTACATCAAAACTCATAAACTCATAATATAACTGTCATCGAAACCTTAAGCGTGCGGACCCTACGGGTTCGAGAACGATGTAGACATGACCGAGACATGTCTCCGGTCAATAACCAATAGCGGGACCTGGATGCCCATATTGGCTCCTACATATTCTACGAAGATCTTTATCGGTCAGACCGCATAACAACATACGTTGTTCCCTTTGTCATCGGTATGTTACTTGCCCGAGATTCGATCGTCGGTATCCAATACCTAGTTCAATCTCGTTACCGGCAAGTCTCTTTACTCGTTCTGTAATACATCATCCCGCAACAGACTCATTAGTTGCATTGCTTGCAAGGCTTAAATGATGTGCATTACCGAGAGGGCCCAGAGATACCTCTCCGACAATCGGAGTGACAAATCCTAATCTCGAAATACGCCAACCCAACATGTACCTTTGGAGACACCTGTAGAGCTCCTTTATAATCACCCAGTTACGTTGTGACGTTTGGTAGCACACAAAGTGTTCCTCCGGCAAACGGGAGTTGCATAATCTCATAGTTATAGGAACATGTATAAGTCATGAAGAAAGCAATAGCAACATACTAAACGATCGGGTGCTAAGCTAATGGAATGGGTCATGTCAATCAGATCATTCATCTAATGATGTGATCCCGTTAATCAAATAACAACTCTTTGTCCATGATTAGGAAACATAACCATCTTTGATTAACGAGCTAGTCAAGTAGAGGCATACTATTGACACTCTGTTTGTCTATGTATTCACACATGTATTATGTTTCCGGTTAATACAATTCTAGCATGAATAATAAAAATTTATCATGATATAAGGAAATAAATAATAACTTTATTATTGCCTCTAGGGCATATTTCCTTCAGTCTCCCACTTGCACTAGAGTCAATAATCTAGATCGCATCACCATGTGATTAACATCGATAGTTCACATCATCATGTGATTAACACCCATAGTTCACATCGCCATGTGACCAACACCCGAAGGGTTTACTAGATTCAGTAATCTAGTTCACATCGCTATGTGATTAACACCCAAAGAGTACTAAGGTGTGATCATGTTTTGCTTGTGAGAGAATCTTAGTCAACGGGTCTGCCACATTCAGATCCACATGTATTTTGCAAATTTCTATGTCAACAATGCTCTGCATGGAGCTACTCTAGCTAATTGCTCCCACTTTCAATATGTATCTAGACCGAGACTTAGAGTCATCTAGATTAGTGTCAAAACTTGCATCGGCGTAACCCTTTACGACGAACCTTTTTGTCACGTCCATAATCGAGAAACATATCCTTATTTCACTAAGGATAATTCTGACCGCTGTCCGGTGATCTACTCCTAGATCACTATTGTACTCCCTTGCCAAATCAGTGCAGGGTATATAATAGATCTGGTATACAGCATGACATACTTTATAGAACCTATGGCCAAGGCATAGGGAATGACTTTCATTCTCTTTCTATCTTCTGCCGTGGTCGGGCTTTGAGTCTTACTCAACTTCACACCTTGTAATACAGGCAAGAACTCTTTCTTTGACTGCTCCATTTTGAACTACTTCAAAATCTTGTCAAGGTATGTACTCATTGAAAAAACTTATCAAGCGTCTTGATCTATCTCTATAGATCTTGGAGCTCAATATGTAAGCAGCTTCACTGAAGTCTTTCTTTGAAAAACTCCTTTCAAACACTCCTTTATGCTTTACAGAATAATTCTACATTATTTCCGATCAACAATATGTCATTCACATATACTTATCAGAAATGCTGTAGTGCTCCCACTCACTTTCTTGTAAATACAGGCTTCACCGCAAGTCTGTATAAAACTATATGCTTTGATCAACTCATCAAAGCATATATTCCAACTCCGAGATGCTTGCACCAGTTCACAGATGGATCGCTGGAGCTTGCACATTTTGTTAGCACCTTTCGGATTGACAAAACCTTCTGGTTGCATCATATACAACTCTTCTTTAATAAATCCATTAGGGAATGCAGTTTTGTTTATCCATTTGCCAGATTTCTTAAAATGCGGCAATTACTAACATGATTCGGACAGTCTCAAGCATAGATACGAGTGAGAAGCTCTCATCGTAGTCAACACCTTGAACTTATCGAAAAACCTTTTGCGACAATTCTAGCTTTGTAGATAGTAACACTACTATTAGCGTCCCTCTTCCTCTTGAAGATCCATTTATTCTCAATTGCTTGCCGATCATCGGGCAAGTCAACCAAAGTCCAAACTTTGTTCTCATACATGGATCATATCTTAGATTTCATGGCCTCAAACCATTTCGCGGAATCTGGGCTCATCATCACGTCCTCATAGTAGGTTCGTCATGGTCAAGTAACATGACCTCCAGAACAGGATTATCGTACCACCCTGGTGCGGATCTCACTCTGGTTTACCTACGAGATTCGGTAGTAACTTGATCTGAAGTTACATGATCATCATCATTAGCTTCCTCACTAATTGGTGTAGTAGTCACAAGAACAGATTTTTGTGATGAACTACTTTCCAATAAGGGAGAAGGTACAATTACCTTATCAAGTTTTCTACTTTCCTCCCACTCACTTCTTTCGAGAGAAACTCCTTCTCTGGAAAGTTTCCGAATTTAGCAACAAAAGTCTTGCCTTCGGATCTGTGATAGAAGGTGTATCCAATAGTCTCCTTTGGATATACTATGAAGACACATTTCTCCGATTTGGGTTTGAGCTTATCAGGTTGAAACTTTTTCACATAAGCATTGCAACCTCAAACTATAAGAAACGACAACTTAGGTTTTTGCCAAACCATAGTTCATAAGGTGTCGTCTCAACGGATCTAGATGGTACCCTATTTAACGTGAATGCAGCTGTCTCTAATGCATAACCTCAAAACGATAGTGGTAGATCGGTAAGAGACATCATAGATCGCACCATATCTAATAAAGTACGGTTATGACGTTCGGACACACCATTACATTGTGGTGTTCTAGGTGGCGTGAGTAGTGAAACTATTTCACATTGTTTTTAACTGAAGGCCAAACTCGTAACTCAAATACTCTTCTCTACGATCAGATCGCAGAAACTTTATTTTTCTTGTTACGATGATTTTCACTTCACTCTGAAATTCTTTGAACTTTTCAAATGTTTCAGACTTATGTTTCATCAAGTAGATATACTCATATCTGCTCAAATCATCTGTGAAGATCAGAAAATAATGATACCTATCGCGAGCCTCAATATTCATCGGACCACATACATCAGTATGTATTATTTACAATAAGTCAGTTGCTCACTCCGGAGAACGGAGTCTTAGTCATCTTGCCCATGAGGCATGGTTCGCAAGCATCAACTGATTCATAATCAAGTGATTCTAAAAGCCCATCAGCATGGAGTTTCTTCATGCGCTTTACACCAATATGACCTAAACGGTAGTGCCACAAATAAGTTGCACTATCATTATTAACTTTGCATCTTTTGGTTTCAATATTATGATTATGTGTATCACTACGATCGAGATCCAATGAACTATTTTCATTGGGTGTGTAACCATATAAGGTTTTATTCATGTAAACAGAACAACAATTTATTCTCTTACTTAAATGAATAACCGTATTACAATAAACATGATCAAATCATATTCATGCTCAACGCAAACACCAAATAACACTTATTTAGGTTCAACACTAATCCCGAAATTATAGGGAGTGTGCGATGATGATCATATCAATCTTGGAACCACTTCCAACACACATCGTCACTTCACCCTTAACTAGTCTCTGTTTATTCTGCAACTCCCATTTCGAGTTACTAATCTTAGCAACTGAACTAGTATCAAATACTGAGGGGTTGCTATAAACACTAGTAAAGTACACATCAATAAGATGTATATCAAATATACTTATGTTCACTTTGCCATCCTTCTTATCCGCCAATCACTTGGGGTAGTTCCGCTTCTAGTGACCAGTCCCTTTGCAGTAGAAGCACTTAGTATCAGGCCTAGGACCAGACTTGGGCTTCTTCACTTGAGCAGCAACTTGCTTTCCGTTCTTCTTGAAATTCTCCTTCTTCCCTTTGCCCTTTTCTTGAAACTACTGGTCTTGTTAACCATCAACACTTGATGTTTTTCTTGATTTCTACCTTCGTCGATTTCAGCATCACGAAGAGCTTGGGAATTACTTTTGTCATCCCTTGCACATTATAGTTCATCACGAGGTTCTACTAACTTGGTGATGGTGACTAGAGAATTCTGTCAATCACTATTTTATCTGGAAGATTAGCTCCCACTTGATTCAAGCGATTGTAGTACCCAGACAATCTGAGCACATGCTCACTAGTTGAGCGATTCTCCTCCATCTTTTAGCTATAGAACTTGTTGGAGACTTCATATCTCTCAACTCGGGTATTTGCTTGAAATATTAACTTCAACTCCTAGAACATCTCATATGGTCCATGACGTTCAAAAAACGTCTTTGAAGTCCCGATTCTAAGCTGTTAAACATGGTGCACTAAACTATCAAGTAGTCATCATATTGAGCTAGCCAAACGTTCATAACATCTGCATCTGCTCCTGCAATAGGTCTGTCACCTAGCGGTGCATCAAGGACATAATTCTTCTGTGCAGCAATGAGGATAAACCTCAGATCACGGATCCAATCCGCATCATTGCTACTAACACAATTTTCTCTAGGAACATATCAAAATAAACACAGGGAAGCAACAACGCGAGCTATTGATCTACAACATGATTTGCAAAATACTACCAGGACTAAGTTCATGATAAATTTAAGTTCAATTAATCATATTACTTAAGAACTCCCACTTAGATAGACATCCCTCTAACCCTCTAAGTGATCACGTGATCCAAATCAACTAAACCATGTCCGATCATCACGTGAGATGGAGTAGTTTCATTGGTGAACATCACTATGTTGATCATATCTACCATATGATTCACGCTCGACCTTTCGGTCTCCGTGTTCCGAGGCCATATCTGTATATGCTTGGCTCATCAAGTATAACCTGAGTATTCCGCATGTGCAACTGTTTTGCACCCGTTGTATTTGAACGTAGAGCCTATCACACCCGATCATCACGTGGTGTCTCAGCACGAAGAACTTTCACAACGGTGCATACTCAGGGAGAACACGTCTTGATAATTAGTGAGAGATCATCTTATAATGCTACCATCAATCAAAGCAAGATAAGATGCATAAAAGATAAACATCACATGCAATCAATATAAGTGATATGATATGGCCATCATCATCTTGTGCTTGTGATCTCCATCTCCAAAGCACCGTCATGATCACCATCGTCACCGGCGCGACACCTTGATCTCCATCGTAGCATCGTTGTCGTCTCGCCAATCTTATGCTTCCACGACTATCGCTACCGCTTAGTGATAAAGTAAAGCATTACAGCGCGATTGCATTGCATACAATAAAGCGACAACCATATGGCTCCTGCCAGTTGCCGATAACTCGGTTACAAAACATGATCATCTCATACAATAAAATTTAGCATCATGTCTTGACCATATCACATCACAACATGCCCTGCAAAAACAAGTTAGACGTCCTCTACTTTGTTGTTGCAAGTTTTACGTGGCTGCTATGGGCTTAAGCAAGAACTAATCTTACCTACGCATCAAAACCACAACGATAGTTTGTCAAGTTGGTGCTGTTTTAACCTTCGCAAGGACCGGGCGTAGCCACACTCGGTTCAACTAAAGTTGGAGAGACTGTCGCCCGGAAGCCACCTATGTGCAAATCACGTCGGGAGAACTGGTCTCGCGTAAGCGTACGCGTAATGTCGGTCCGGATCGTCTCGTCCAACAATACCGCCGAACCAAAGTATGACATGCTGGTAAGCAGTATGACTTATATCGCCCACAACTCACTTGTGTTCTGCTCGTGCATATAACATCAACATATAAAACCTAGGCTCGGATGCCACTGTAGGGGAACGTAGTAATTTCAAGATGTTCTCCTACGCACACGCAAGATCATGGTGATGCATAGCAGCGAGAGGGGAGAGTATGATCTACGTACCCTTGTAGATCAAGAACGGAAGCGTTTGGTTGATGTAGTCGTACGTCTCCACGGCCCGACCGATCAAGCACCAAAACTACGGCACCTCCGAGTTCTAGCACACGTTCGGCTTGATGACGATCCCCGGGCTCCGATCCAGCAAAGTGTCGGGGAGGAGTTCCGTCAGCACGACGGCGTGGTGACGATCTTGATGTTCTATCGTCGCAGGGCTTCGCCTAAGCACCGCTGCAATATGACCGAGGTGGAATATGGTGGAGGGGGGCACCGCACACGGCTAAGGAACGATCACGAAGATCAACTTGTGTGTCCTAGGGGTGCCCCTTGTCTCAGTATATAAAGGATGGAGGAGGAGGAGGCCGGCCAAGGCAATGGTGCGGCCAGGATGTGGAGTCCTACTAGGACTCCAAGTGCTAGTAGGAGTCCACCAAGAGGGGAGGAAGGGAGAAGGAAGTGGAGGAGAAGGAAAGGTGGCCGGCCCCCTTTTCCCTAGTCCAATTCGGACCAGAGGGGAGGGGGGGCGCAGCAGCCCCTTGGCCCTTTCTCCTCTTCCCACTAAAGCCCATCAAGGCCCATTGCTTCTCCCGTAACTACCCGGTACTCCAAAAAATACCCGAATCACTCGGAACCTTTCCGATGTCCGAATATAGTCGTCCAATATATCGATCTTTATGTCTCGACCATTTCGAGACTCCTCGTCATGTCCCGAATCTCATCTGGGACTCCGAACTCCTTCGGTACATCAAAACTCATAAACTCATAATATAACTGTCATCGAAACCTTAAGCGTGCGGACCCTACGGGTTCGAGAACGATGTAGACAACCAATAGCGGGACCTGGATGCCCATATTGGCTCCTACATATTCTACGAAGATCTTTATCGGTCAGACCGCATAACAACATACGTTGTTCCCTTTGTCATCGGTATGTTACTTGCCCGAGATTCGATCGTCGGTATCCAATACCTAGTTCAATCTCGTTACCGGCAAGTCTCTTTACTCGTTCTGTAATACATCATCCCGCAACAGACTCATTAGTTGCATTGCTTGCAAGGCTTAAATGATGTGCATTACCGAGAGGGCCCAGAGATACATCTCCGACAATCGGAGTGACAAATCCTAATCTCGAAATACGCCAACCCAACATGTACCTTTGGAGACACCTGTAGAGCTCCTTTATAATCACCCAGTTACGTTGTGACGTTTGGTAGCACACAAAGTGTTCCTCCGGCAAACGGGAGTTGCATAATCTCATAGTTATAGGAACATGTATAAGTCATGAAGAAAGCAATAGCAACATACTAAACGATCGGGTGCTAAGCTAATGGAATGGGTCATGTCAATCAGATCATTCATCTAATGATGTGATCCCGTTAATCAAATAACAACTCTTTGTCCATGGTTAGGAAACATAACCATCTTTGATTAACGAGCTAGTCAAGTAGAGGCATACTAGTGACACTCTGTTTGTCTATGTATTCACACATGTATTATGTTTCCGGTTAATACAATTCTAGCATGAATAATAAACATTTATCATGATATAAGGAAATAAATAATAACTTTATTATTGCCTCAAGGGCATATTTCCTTCAGTTTGAAATTGCATTCATGGCAGATCAGACATTTTTATCATTCTTCAATTTGGCTAACATGGCAACTACTGCTGGATGGCAACTGCTAATTATGACACATGGCAACTCACGTTCCCCTTACATGGCAACTACCAGCTTTTCCACTTGTTTTTCATTTTTTTAAGATTTCTACCAAGGCAAACATATTTTTGTTCATTTTTTTAATACCTTTTTCATGTGCTTTATTTTTTTGCAGGGTGAGGAAGACTACTACGCACGGGGCCAAGCATATCAGTAAGGACCCGCTCGAACGCCTGCATTCAAAGTTGTCAACAGGGGGCAACTCAGATGTACATGATGCACCAGGCGACAATACTGCTGCTGCACCGTTGATCGCTCCCACCAACTCTGATGCAAGTGGCCGACCATCTCCGCCGGCTGCAGATGTGCAGGCTAGAACAACAGGCATCTGTACATCGGGGAGTGACGAGTCGGTATCTGCCAGGACAGCTAAAATATTGCCAACTCTTCTGGCAATGAAGGATGCTGCTGTGAGCCATGCCACCCCATCAGCAAGCGTTGAAGTGGATGCTCCCGAGACGAACCTAATCAAGGAAGATTTCCGCTCATCTGACACTGATTCCAAGCGCGTGCGTGGTGGCACTCCTGTGTCCATGACAGAAGCAGCTGAGGCGGCAGTTCACAAGGATATGCCATCTACAGGTGAGAGTCCTGGCACAACAGCTCCAGCTCCTGTCGGTGCAGATACTGCTAAGGCGACTGTTTCACGTGCTGGTCTTCCACCTAGGCGTCGTAGCCCCCGCAAGCAACCAACAGACATACCCAACGCACCAGCTGTAGCTAGGAGCAGGAGAGACGAGTCTGGTTATGTTCCTGCGTCCACACTGTTCCCGCCACCTACCAAAAGCAATGTGATGGAGAAACCGGAAGACCGGAGCACAACTGATGCAGGTGTCAAGCCGGGCACGAGTGACGCAGGTGAAAAACCGGAGCAGACTACACCTTTACCCGCAGTGGAAATCCCCAGCATAAATCTGCGCACTTCCAGGCTCCCAGTCAATGTCGGTGTCCCCTATAGCCCAAACAAGAAGATTGTCATGAAAGCTGCGGCTGATACCGCTGACAACACGCCCCGCCCTGCAAATAAGGCCGATTCAGATATGTTTGTCGATCTTTCACCCTTGGATTCTGCCCCGCAAGTCGTTCGTGGTCCGGCCAGTAGGAATGAGAGGCACCCAATGGCCTTTACCCCACCGAGCTTCAGCCTTGGCATCAGTCAAGATCAACCGGTGGTGCAAGATCCTATGCCAGTTGCCTTTGTTTTCCCAGGAGGCATGCCCACAATGATGGCGCAGCCAATGGTCGAGGGCAGGAAGGCTGTCAAGTTCGCAGAGCCGATTGTGCAAGGTACACTTGTCATGTCCTTATGATTTTTCTTGTATACATCTTTGTAGTTTGACTTTTGTCCCAATCATATATTTTGGGGGTTCTCACTTGTGATGGCAACTGACATGTGATGACATGGCAACTGGATTTGATGCACCATGTCACCTACATTTTTTTTGCTGCCATGCTGCATTTGACATTTGGGCAACCACGTGGCAACTGAAGTTGATTCAACATGGCAACTGTAGTTGCTGTCACATGGCAGATACAGTGCATTACACATGGAAACTGGATTTGCCACACCATGTCGCCTGCATTTTTTGTTTCCATGCTGCATTTTTTCATACGGCAATCACATGGCAAGTGGAGTTGACACAACATGGCAAATGTAGTTGCTGTGACATGGCAACTACAGTCCAACTAGATGGCAACTACAGTGCAACTACATGGCAATTGTAGTTGCTATGACATGGCCACTGTAGTTGGACCACACATGGCAACTGCCCCACTTTTTCTACCTACATCTCACATCATGCACCCTATCTTCTCACAATCCATCTGTTTTTGATTTTCTAGGTATCCTAACCCACTTCTTTTTATCATTGCAGCCACCCCTGGGGAGATTTCACCGTCACTTGACGAAGCTTACCGCATGATTGAGGAGGCAGCATTGCAGAGGAGGTCCTCACGAGGGCAAGGGAAATCAAGTTCCAACGTGCCTGCAGATACGGTATCTGAGGATACCATTAGGAGTGCCACTCCTGATTCTGTGAGGCAGCAGAGGGTAGTTCACCCACCTCCCACGGAAGACCACGAGCCCGAATTCAGGGTTACTAAGGAACAGACCCAGCTGTACGATATCGTCAAGCGGTTTGGAAATGCGAGGGCCAGCAGCAAGCACATGAAGGAGCTGAAAGCGTAAATGACCACACCCCATAATCTCTCATTTTGCTTTGCTCCTTTTTTATCATTCATCTTCTTCGTACTTTCTATACACGATCCGCTTATGTTTTAGTTCTTTCATATATATTTTTTACTTAGTAGGCATGATTTTTCCATGTCATATCATTTTCATACAGCTTATGTTTGGACAGAACCAAAGTCATTCAATGCGGAGCGACGTACGTCGAGCTGGGTGATCTTGCCGAGTCCGTGAGGCCAAACGGTAAAATGTCGATGAATGTAGTTGCATGCGGGATCGACTACATCAACAATCACACCGATGTGCGTGCCGACAAGATAATCATGCATTACAGTGTGACCTGCAAAATATGGGATGGTGACTTCCACCACAAAATCCTGAGGAAGAATTTTGCTCAACACGGTGAATTCAAGCTCACACTGAAGAAATATGTGAGTACTCCTTCCCTGTCTGCAATGTTTTTCACATGGTGTGGTTTTTTGCCATCATCTGCACTTGTGCTTATGTGGCAGATGTTTTCATGTGGCAATAGTTGCCGTGCACACTGACTTCTTGATTTTTGCATCCCGTGCAAACTATGTGGCAACTTGATAGTAAAATACACGGCACATTTTGTTCATACATGGACGGCAACTTTCTTTCAACTACCCCCACCCATGACCAAACATTCTACGTGATTCTAATTTTTTTGTCCCTCTGCTGTTCTTTATGTGAACTCTGCTTCTCATTTCTTCACTTTTAAATGCACACTAGTAGAAAAAGGGTCAAACGTGAAGCACATTAGTGCCGGTTTGAATTAGAGCCGGCACTAATGTGTACATTAGTGCCGGTTCGTGGCGGCAATCAATAGTACCGGTTCGTGGCGAACTTTAGTACCGGTTCAGGCCACGAACCGGTACTAAAGAGGCTGTGTCAGCCTGCGGTCAGGCTATGGCCCCACCATCACCATTTAGTGCCGGTTCGTACCATGAACCGGTACTAATGAGGTTATGGCAAGCTGTTTTTAGTCCCACCTCACCAAGAGAGAGGCAGTATGAGCGGTTTATAAGCCGTGAGTGCACAGACAATGACGAAGAGTTGCAATGCTCACCTACATGTTGATTAGCTTCAAGCCTTGTGGAATAGCATAGATTGCACTGAGCTATGTGCAGTGCAGTCTACACTATTCCGAATGGCTTGAAGCAAATTAACCAGCATTGCACCTCTTTTTTATTTTTAATAACTTATTTAAACTCCAGACTTCTTTTGTGTTCAGTATGCAGCATTTAAAGCGACGTCATCAATTTCCAACATGTTCTGACATCATTTGTTGTTTTTCGGTCATTTACCTAATTGTTTAGAGAGCTAAATGACCATGAAATTGAAAATCACTACAAAATGAATCCTGAAAATGTTGAAACTTGGCATGGTATCATCATATCACCTGCATAGCATGCGCGAAAGAGTAGAGAGGGTCACGGCAAAAACTGGACGCACTTCGTGTACAAACTGGACAAACTCTTTCCGAGTATCAGGGTTTCGGAGTCCGGAGTGGGTACTAATGTGCAACTCTTTGCTTTGTTTTGTTAGGGTGGTCCCTAGGAAGTCCCAAAACAATGGCATGAACCACCTCTACACAAGATTCCCTCATGTTTGTCGGTTATGGTACTTTCAGCCGATAAGTACTTAGACTCGGAGTGAGGAATCGATGCCGGTGAAGACCCTACATAAGGAGTGAGTGAATATTTGGCATGTACCATCCTAAGAGCACTTTTAAACACATGGTATGCCAACTCCTAGCTTTCGTGCCATCCTGATGCTCCGGAGCCCCTCTATGGCGAAACCCTAGCCCCTCTACAACTTTCACCGAAGCCCAGAGTGGGTACTAATGTGCATCCCACCAATCAGGAAGAATCACACGGATCGTGTGTTTCTTTCTAGCTCTTGCGAGTCGTTGGATCAAGGGTGTGTTTCTTCCTAGCTCATGTGATTCGTTGGATCGAAACTACCACAATCACTTTGTGAGCCAGACGACCCTATATATAGCCCACCTCTCGCCTTCCCTGCATAAGTCTTTCAGTTCATCGACTACATACATCTACCAGTTCATCGACTGCATACATCTACCAGTTCATCGACTGAATACAAATCATTCGGATTCGCCATCATACGTCCAACCCTGCATTTGATATGCATATATATGCATCAGGAGCCACGGTTGGGCTATATGATGGCGATACCGATTGGTTTGTTCTAGATCCGACATAAAAGGTTTGATACAACTTCTTTTTTGTGACATAAGAGCTATCTCTCCTCATACCTATTTTAGTTACACAACTACCTATTTGTGCCAAATTTTCATTTTTGCTGTTGCTCTTGCATCATAAGCATCCATGTTAACTGGACTTACAAGTAATGCAATTTAACCAAACTATCTTGTGATCTTCGCCAAGAGAGAGGCAGTATGAGCGGTTTATAAGCCGTGAGTGCACAGACAATGACAAAGAGTTGCAATGCTCACCTACATGTTGATTAGCTTCAAGCCTTGCGGAATAGCATAGATTGCACTGAGCTATGTGCAGTGCAGTCTACACTATTCTGAATGGCTTGAAGCAAATTAACCAGCATTGCACCTCTTTTTTATTTTTAATAACTTATTTGAACTCCGGACTTCTTTTGTGTTCAGTAAGCAGCATTTAAAGCGACGTCATCAATTTCCAACATGTTCTGACATCATTTGTTGTTTTTCGGTCATTTACCTAATTGTTTAGAGAGCTAAATGACCGTGAAATTGAAAATCACTACAAAATGAATCCTGAAAATGTTGAAACTTGGCATGGTATCATCATATCACCTGCATAGCATGCGCGAAAGAGTACAGAGGGTCACGGCAAAAACTGGACGCACTTCGTGTACAAACTGGACAAACTCTTTCCGAGTATCAGGGTTTCGGACGAGAACTCATCTGTTACATGGCCACTTCAATGTTTTTTAAACTTATTTGAACTCCGGACTTCTTTTGTGTTCAGTATGCAGCATTTAAAGCGACGTCATCAATTTCCAACATGTTCTGACATCATTTGTTGTTTTTTGGTCATTTACCTAATTGTTTAGAGAGCTAAATGACCATGAAATTGAAAATCACTACAAAATGAATCCTGAAAATGTTGAAACTTGGCATGGTATCATCATATCACCCGCATAGCATGCGCGAAAGAGTAGAGAAAAAACTATATAAAAAACTACTGAAAAATAAATAGAAGAAAATAATTAATGCAGAAAAGAAAAAACTATATAAAAAATTTGTTGGCGTGCTGCCCAGTGGGCCTGCCAGACCTAGGGTGTGCAAATGCAGGCCCAGAAGGGCCAGCAGACTCACAGGGCAGCGCGCCTTAATTAATTAGGCCGAGAAGCCTGCTATATAGAGGAGTTCGAAGAGGTAGCCGCAGCTGGGTTTATAAACCAGTGCGGCGGCCCTTCGCCAGGCGAGGTGGGACTAAACTTTGGGGTGGCAGCGCAAGGCCTTTAGTACCGGTTGGTGGCTCCAACCGGTACTAAAGGCCCCCCCTTTAGTACCAGTTGGTGGCTCCAACCGGTACTAAAAGCCTTTGTTTCCCGCCGCTTGGCCTGGCGAAAATAGGCCTTTAGTACCGGTTGGAGCCACGAACCGGTACTAAAGGCCCATCCTATATATATATAGCACTTACGAAAATTTCAGTTTCATCTCCCCACTTCGTCTCCAACCTCTCGCGAGACATCGCTGTGCGCGCCGCTCGATCCCGTCGTCGCCGCCCGTCGCCCGTCGTCCGTCGTCATCGTCGCTGTCCCCGCCGCCGCCCGTCATCGTCGTCGTCTCGCGCTGCCGCCCCGAACGCCGCCGCCGTCCGTCGTCATCGCCGCGGCCGTACGTCTCTCTCGCACCCGCGCCGCGCGCACCGGCCCGTACGTATGCCGCCGCCCCCGCCCCGTACGCCGGCGTCCCCGCTCGTACGTATGGGGCGGCGGCGTACGGGGCGGCACTGCAGTATACACACACACATACATACACACACACACATTTTTTTACATATTTTCTGTTTTCTGTTTTTGAGAAAAGTTAATTAGATGATCGAATATTAGATTAATGTCGAATGTTAGATGAATTAGATAGAAAAGTTAAATATATATTAATGTCAATTGTTAGAGATGAATATAGCTAGATATTAATTAGGTATATGAGATTTGAACTAGTTGAATAATTAATATAACTAGTTTATTTTTAGTAAGAAAATTGTCGAACTAGTTTATTTAGGTATATGAGATTTGAACTAGTTGAATAATTAATATAACTAGTTTATTTTTAGTAAGAAAATTTAGGTATCTGAGATTTGATCATCTAATTAAAATATTATTTGTTAATGAGTTTTTCTGTTTATTTAATTTTTTATATATTTTTAGTTTATATAAATGTTACATTAATGTCGAATGTTAGATGAATTCGATAGAAAGTTAAATAGATAGTAATGTCAATTGTTAGAGATGAATATAGTTAGATATATTAATGTCAAATGTTAGATGAATATATATTTGGCTAGATATAGGTGTTTAATGTTTCACCTATATGAACATAGGAAATGTCATCTGACGACGAAAAAGATTTCATTATATGCGAACACTGTGAAGACCAGCGCGGCCTGTGCGACCAAAATTTCCTTGTTGATGGTAGGCGCTTCAGCATCAAGCTGGATGAGACATTCGAAGTTGATACAGTAAAGTCACATTGTCAATTACTATTTGAATGCAAAACTTATGCTTCATTTGCTTCAACTTATAATTTTAAATTTTCACTATTCTACTAGCGCATCCCCTGCCATGCAAGAATTTTTGTCTTGGATAAGATAGGTTTTAGTGCTATAGATGATATGGAGGTAAAGAGAGTTTACTTGAAGACGGAGCATGGGTACTTTCAACGTCAAATTATATAATGGAGATAGATACACCCATTTTGAATGCAAAACTTGGCAAGCACTATGCAAGGCTTATGCATTTGAGCCTGATATGGTTATCACCTTTGATATTCGTCCAGAAGATGATATTGAAGGTAATATAGACATCTGGGTCGACGTGCAAACGCCTCCAGTTCCACCATTTGGTGAGTTTTTCTCAACCATGCATGCATATGTTTATGTCTTTCATACAGTTTATTCAAAAATAGTTGACAACTGATTTGTATTGTCAGCTTATTTCGGTTCAAGCAAACATGTCCGGCGCTTGGTAGACAGGACCTACTACTGCCCCAGGGCTCAACTAAACTGCAAGGAGATAAGTCATTATGTTTCATGGCTTGAGGATCTTAATACTGTCAAGACAAATTTTTTCCTAAACTTAGAAATGTTAGTACTCAAAACGTGCGACCAATGGTGATCGTATTGAACTACGGTCACATCTATAATCGAAAGATGGTAAGATTTTAAATATTTGTCCTTAATTAGTGCATCTTTTGCATACATTATTTTTGAAGCTAAACTTTCATTGCTTAGTATATTAATTACTATACGATGTTCTTCAACAGGGACTTCCGATGACAGTTGTGCCTCAGTGGATCGAGACAAAAGGTCGCATGTCAATGGTTAGCTTACGACCAAGATTTCCTACATTGCACATGAGTGCATTCAGGATTTCTGAAAGCAAAGAATGCTTAATAGTGAAAGATTGGAGCAAAATTGTTAACGATCGCAGAGAAGTACTAGGGGGCAGCAAGGAGAAGCGCAACCCAAGATTAGGAGACAGATTCATCTGCATGCTCCAGTATGATGAATCGGGAGAGCTATACATGTTCTATGCTATTCTACCTGAGAGGGAGCAGCAGGATCAGTAGCTACTAGTTCATGCTCTTAATTAGTACTTGTCTCATGTCCGTGTCCTGAACTTCGATGTTGGTGATGATTATGTTGAACTTGATGATATCTTTGCTTCTGTTACAAAGTGAATGTTTCCTCTTTAAGCTAGCCAGCGTTGATGATGATTAGATAGCTAGCGGTAATGACTATGATGATTAAATAGTGGTAATTAGACGACTATGATGATTTTTAGCTAGCTAGAGTTTATTTATTTATTAATATGCGATGATGATGATGATGATGATGATGACGACGACTACAACTCATTATAACGTAAAACAATCCTAAATTAAATTGATAACACAAATTTAATTGAAAAATACAAAATAAAACAAAAACCCACAACCATTTAGTACCGGTTGGTGTTACCAACCGGTACTAAAGGGCTCCCGGCCCCCGGAGCTGGCTCGTGCCACGCGGTTCCCCTTTAGCACCGGTTCATGCTGAACCGGTACTAAAGGGGGGGGGGCCTTTAGTGCCGAAACTTTAGTGACGGTTCCAAAACCGGCACTAAAGGGCCTTACGAACCGGTGCTATTGCCCGGTTCTGCACTAGTGGCAGGTCATGTTCCCCATGTTCCAGGAGCTTGCACCACATGACCCACACGACAAGTGTGGTCACCACTATGCGATCTGTCTTTACCTGAAGAACCAACGTTTTGAGGTGCTTGATTCAATCCGTTCGGAAGCTGATGCAGTCCTTACTACGCGTGTCAAATTCTTCATTAACAACCTCAAAGAGACATGGAACCGTCACTACGAACATTCAAAGGTCCAGATCAGGCATTTCCCGACTGAGTATGTGGCGACTGCGAAGCAAGGGAACACGTAATTTCTTCCTTCCTTCATGTGCCATTTACATCAATCCAACCCCTCTTTTGTTGTCACATCTGAATTGAAGTCTATTTTTGTTACGACTGTCCTTTTTGCGTGTTCACCTGACTCTTTTCCTCGTGCAAGACGGACTGTGGCTTTCACGCGCTGGAATACTTTGCAAAGTGGGAAGGCAGAATTCTCCCCCCTATCACAGCTGCAACGGTTGTTGAGCTTCGGAAAATCTACACATGGAACTGGTTGACGAATGAAGATTTCAACAAGCGGTCCGGAGCACGCGAGTTCGTGGAGGAAGCTGTCAAGAAAGTCATCAAGAAGTACAAGTGATCATGTGGCGTTACACACCGGACGCATACCTTACATTCTGTTGCCGAGGAATATAAGGTACTATCTCTTTGTTTCTCGTTGAAAACTATGTTTGTGTGCTATGTTATGACTGCAACCCCCCGTTGCCTAACTATGTAGTGGTGGTGTGTGAGCGACATTTCAATAGTTTCTGTAATATATGTGTGGACGTGAACCTATTTTAGGCGTTACAGCAGATATGTTTTTATGTTTATCATTATTACAATGGTTTCATCGTTTCTAGCACCGGTTTGCTGTTTCGAATGCGTCTACGATGTTTTAAAAAAGATGGCAAATGTAGTTCATCAGACATGGGTAGTGAAAGTCATTGTCGTTTTTCATTTTGGCTGTTTTGCTTCTTCTTTTTCATCGCTAACTGCACCGGCTAGCATTGGTAGGTTGATCATGTAGCCACAACCTTTGCTGCGGTTTATGCACGTTACGCTTTTTCCAACTTGTTTCCCATACATTTGCGCACAACACACTATGTGTCTCTAAACCGCGTCATATTGTCATGGAAATATATGCCATGCAGAGTCATTACAAATACCATGGCATATTTTAAGTACAGCTAACATGGCAGATACAGTACAAACAACATGGCAGATCCAGCATAATTAACATGGCAGATACAGTACAACTGACATGGCAGATCCAGTACAACTAAAATGGCAGATCCAGTACAACTAGCATGGCATATTTAGTATAAAATAGCATGTCATATTTAGTATAAAATAGCATGGCATATTTAGTATAAAATAGCATGGCAGACCAACTACACATAACATGGCAGATTAACTACACATAACATGGCAGATTAAGTACCCATAACATGGCAACTGCATTTATCCATTCAATGAATTTTCCTTCCACTTCTGATGCCCCTCAAGAGTCATTCTCCCAATTTTTTTTAAAAAAATTCTCATCATCTAGGGTACAAAACAAAATGTCCACAAGGACCATGTCACATCGCCCCAATTTTTGCTCATGGATTGCCCGCCCCTTTCTTCGTTTTCTTGTGTTTTGCTTGGATCTCCAATCCCGACTTGTACCTTATCTCTCTTGGACGACCCTTTGTGATAGAACGGGGTGGGTTCCTGACCTGGGTCTGTGTGCTTGCTGTTCCAGATCCTATCTCCGAGTTTTCAGATGATGGCCCCATGGATGAAGGCACGCTTGATGTGCGGGGGAACCGGTGTAAGGCTTCCTCAGCTTTCCTCTTCTTGATCTCATCAAGCTCTCTTTTCAGTGCCTTCCTATGTTTTTCTACGACTCTCGCTGTCTCATCACTCTTGCACGCTTCATCAATTAGCTCAGCATAGTTCTTTGTCAGCACAACGTGCCTCACGGCTTCCATGGTTGACTCAGGTCTCTCGTCATGCACATCCAGAACTGCGTGTGTTGTCTGTGGCGCCAACGCGTCGTCAACGTCCCAAGTCCGTCACCGCCTTATGAAATGGCGGGGCATCCGTGTCACAACGTTCATGTCCATTACTTTTAGTATGTGACAGCACACAATGCCGCCCCGTTCGAACTTGCAGCATTGGCAGTAGTACTCGCCCTCGCCTATCGAGGCTTTGACGAAGTAGTTCCTTCCTTTGTCCGGGTCTTCAGGTTCTGAATCTGACATGCCCAAAATAGAACACACCTTGAACGTATGTTCGTCCACCTGGAAAGCCGTGAACATGCTGGCACGCTTTATTTCTTCCTAGAATCTGCAAGTTTTGTGTGTTTTCTGTTAAACTATCGTGCGCTCTTTTCTTGTACCACCTTATGTTGTCATAGAAATAGAAATACATTTTGTTTGAAGATGGCAAACATAGTTCATTGAACATGGCAAATATAGTACGTTGAACATGGCAAATGCAGTACATTAGACATGGCAACTGTAGTACATTTTCAACCGGACATCGTCATTTTTCCACACCAACATTCCCCAATGGAAACACATTGCATAAAACATGGCAACTGCCCTTTTATTTAAACATGGCATCTACAGTTGAGTAAACATGTCAATTGCATTTCAACAAACATGGCAGATGCATTTTATTAAACATGGCAACTGCATTTCGGCCTATGTCTCACCGATATAACATTTTTTCCAGTTGACATTGGCATTTTCATGCCAACATGCCCCAATGGAAGCACAGTGCATTAAACATGGCAACTGAACTTTATTCAACAAGGAAAATGCACCCGAGCAAGCATGGCAAAACAGAATTTTCATTGAACATGGCAACATGCAGCTGAGTAAGCATGGCAAACAGTATTTCATTAAACATGGCAACTGCACATCATGGCAACTGCATTGCACTCTATAAGGCACCTACTGACTTGGTGCTTTTCTGCAAATAAGACTGTAACGCAACTGACTTACTTGTTAAAGATTTTGTTGGTGTATATCTTGCTCATTTGCCTCTCTATCGGTAAATACGTTAGCAATTTTGGCTGCTTTAGTGCCGTGGTCGCTTCTTGCTGTAGCTCAGATCCCAAAATTTTTTGTTGCAAAGCTGTGTACTGCTTGGCAAACTGTAGCAATGAGTTGCCAGGGCTAACTACCGCTTCAAAACAGCATTGAACCCCTCACTGCGCTGCGTAGTCTGCAGAAAGGGGAAGAAGCACTGCATGAAGTAGGCCGGCACCCAGTACATTCGCTTCTCCCACAGGCTAACAAGAGTCTCGTTGTCTTGGACTTGATGTGTTTCAGTCATGGCCATCCAGCTCTTTTCAAACTCCTCCACCGTCAAGCTGTGGTCCACGCACAGCTCGAATGCCTTGTGCAGCTCTGGACGGTCAGCAAAGAACGGTCCTAGCGTCTCCTCAGCCTTCTTTATAATGTGCCACCTGTAGTGCCTGTGCACTGCCAACGGAAAGACCTCCTCTATGCCTGCACGCATGCTGAAATCTTGGTCTGTTATTATGTTCATCGGAGCAAGTCCATCCATGCACTCCAAGAAGGTCTTGAACAGCCAAACGTACCCATCTGTGTCTTCGTTCCGGACGAGCCCGCAGCCGAACTGCAATGACTGATTGTGGTTATTTATTCCTATGAACGGAGCGCATGTCATCTTGTACATATTGGTGAGGTACGTCGCGTCGAATGAAATGCAATCTCGGAAATGTTTGTAGGCTCTCCTTGCAGCACCATCCACCCAATACATGTTCCTGACACGGTCCTCATCGTCCAACCTTATCCTGTAGAAGAAATCTGGATCTTCCTTCGCTTTTTCACCGAAGTAGGCCATTGTGGCCTCTATGTCTGCCAACTTGCTCTCTCTATGGTACTTGGCCTGTAGGTTTGTGATGTCAGCTGGTATGTACAGCATGCTACTCAGAGTCCCCTTTTTGCTGTGGATGAGAGATAGTATCTGTACCATTCTTGATGGACCGACGTTACAATCATGTAGCAGCTTTACGAATTGCCTTTCGACGGGGGTGAACCCTCTGTGGGCGGTCAGAAATTTTACCAGGTCGAACTTCTTTATGAGTTGGTGGTTGTGCTCGTCAAAATATTCATTGACCACCCACTGTGCTCCATCTACGTTTAGCTTACACCGGACAGGGCACCCAGTCTTGAGAATGATACCTCTCTTTCGTTCCGGAACGACAGGCGCAACACCTTTTCCCTTCTTGTTCCTCCGTGCCTTGTGGCACCTCATCTCACCTCTGCTGTACTCGTTAGTTTTCTTAATTTTCCTATGGTACTCGGTGTTGACCGCAAATCCATGGAACTTTGCATATTTCTGGTAGTATTCATTTGCTTGTTCGAACGATTCAAATCTCTGCCCAATGTACGGTGGCTGAGGTACCACGATCTCTGATTGCCCACCATCTTCATCCCCTTGTGCGTCGTCGTCAGTTTCATCATTCACTTCAGTATCGGTGGCAGTTCCATCTACTTGAGTGTTGCCAGTGCTTGTGTTCAAAGGGGTGCTTGTCGGCATTGCTGGAATGATTGCCATTCCCGACTCTGACTCGAAATTGTTTGCGGCATGATTGTCTGCTGGCTGGTGGAACGCGTCTTCCATGCGCTCAGAGCTCCCCGCCGTAGATGTCCCCGCGCCGCTGTTCAGTGTAGTTGTAGGCCCTGTAATAGAAAAAACAGGTACGAGAGTAAGATTTTTGTTTGGATAACATGTGTATCGCAACGGATCACACCATCTTTGAGTGATTTCGCATGACATCATTTCAAACAGCAAGCCGTGAGTCTGCGCGTGGACATGTATGGCAGCTGTAGTTGTCCAGTCATGGCAGCTACTGTTCAACAAACATGGCAACTATTTGTTTTGCCTACAAATAACTACAAATAACAAATGTAGCGCTGTTTTTTGTGCTTCAATTTTTTTCCTTACCTTGTTGTGCTGCATTTGACCATCTTATGTGGTCTGTGACACCATAATGACGTGCTCCACCTGCAATTTGTGAAGCTTGCCACGAGACGTTTGTCGGGTTACCACCAGCGTAATAACCTGTAAGCATAGTAGTGGTTGGTCAATTCATGGCAAATGCAGTTTTGTGCTAGCACGGCAACTGCAGTTGCCCCTGATGTGGCAACTGCAGTTTTACTGGCATGGCAACTGTAGTTGCATGGGTATGGCACCCGCAGTTGTTCCTTCATGGCAACTGCAGTTGCCATGGCATGGGAAATGTAGTTGCATTGGCATGGCAACTGCAGTTGTTCCTCCATGGCAACTGCAGGTGTCCAGGGATGGCAACAACAGTTGTCCAGGGATGAGAAGTGTAGTTTTTAATTCATGGCAACTGTAGATGTCCAGTCATGGCAATTGTAGTTGTCAACTATGCTCCTTCTGCTAATTGAGCATCCGCAACTTCACTTTTTTTATGGACTCACCTGTGTATGACGTCGATGGCAGGTACATGGGTGCTGCCTGATGCCACGTGCTGCATGAAGGCTCTGCATTTTCACCCGTGATAACTCGTGAGTCCTTTTGCCAGTTTTTTTGCATGTTCATTTTTCATGTCCACAACAGTATGTGCTCTTTTTTCGTTTTGCATTACCTTGATTAGCCATACTAGCTAGTTGAAGTTGGTTGCCCGTACATTTGTCAGTGTTAGCGCCTTATGACTGAACTTGCCACGGGGCCCCCTATCAGTGTTTTGGTCAAAAGAACCTGCGAAAAAATGACAGTGTATGACATAAGTAGAATGTCATCTTCATCGTTGCGAAGATGGCAACTGTTCTCTTCTTTTGTTATCACGCATCATACCTACGCCTGCATACTGTTCTAGTAGTGGCAGCAACGGCCCTGCAGAGATGAGTTGACTGTACTCTGATGCATTCCAAGGGGGCGTTTCTGGCCTTTGAGAACCCCAAGCATCAGCGCCATCTTTGTGATTTATTCTTTCCGTGTCTCGCTTCTTTCCGATGTGTTCTCAATCACTGGATGAACAAGAAGGCATCAACAATCCACAAGAATTGTATTCTTCTGCTGCTTACACATAGAAGATAGGGATGGCAAGCAACATGTCAAAATAGGTGGCAGCTACTGACAACGAAAGGTGGCAACTGTCGTTATACACAAGTGGCAATTAATTTTCCCACCCCCTTCATTCCAAAAATTGTCCTTCCTGCCCTTTTTTAGGGATTCCTACTCATCCATTTCATACCCAACTACTTGCGTCAATTAAACTATGAACTTAAGTTAATCTCAAACGTAGTACATGGCAGATCTGGTGTATTCTGCCTGGCAATTGCGAATATACACAGAACCATACAGTGTTCTACCCCTATAGCATGGACCCAGTACAAGATCGGGAGATTTTCAGCCTTAAGGATAAGAAGGATGAGATCGGGAAGATTTCACCTGGTTTTAGATGATCATCTCTGGAGGGCTGGGTTGGAGTGGGGGGCTGGGGGTGGGGAGGGTTGGGGTGTGGTTTGCGGTGGGAGCGCCCTACGGATCTGCCCTGGTTGACATGGCAACCAGAGATGGTCGGTGACGAAGGTCGGGGTTCGAGAGGTGGGGGACGATGGCGGCAGACGAGAGAGGGATGGATCGGAGGCCGGGAACGGCTGGGTCGTGCGGGCAGCGGGTCGTCTGGCCCGAACGGGGCAGTGCGGGCGGGGTTGCCACACACCGGACGTGCGGGCCGTGCTTTTGTGCGCGCGGACGTGGTCGTGCGGGCCAGTTCATGTCCATGCCACACGAGGCGTGCGGGCGGGTTCCCGTCCATGCCACACGTGTGGCAGTTATTCGGACCCATAATCTATTGTTCATGCTCGTGCAAAGAGTCCACAAAAGCTAGTTTAATATAGGGTTAGGAGGTATCACAAATGAAACTGCAAGTATTGTTTGAACTAGTGGTCATAGTCACTTCGAGGTCAACTCAAACTATGGTGCGTGGGTGTGTCCAGCCAGAACGAGCTGTAATTGGTGATAAAGCAGTGCGATAGTGCGCCCGACGCTAGGCTGAGAGAAGCGGAAACCAAAAATCTTATGAAAGATGGGATCTTGTTGCAGTAGGAACGAGAGCAACTGTGGTGTCTGGCTAGGAACCAGCGTAACAAAACTTCTCTTCGGTCGAGGAAACTAAAGCCAGCTTCGGACTAGGTTGTTCCTGGCCAAAAGCATTGCCCGTGGGCTGTCGCAGCTTTCTCATGGGCATCAGGAAGAACTCAATGCCGCGGCTAGCACCAAGGCCCAAATGACCATGACAAAGCTTCAATACAGGGATTTGACTGCACGACCCTACTGCTACAATTACAAAATTGGGATTGAAGAGGCTGGATCCTGGTTCAGTATACCCCTTATCTAACCATCCGTTTCAATGATGAGACACGTGCGTGATTTTTTTCTCTTGATCGGACTAACAAGTGGAGTTCAAACTATTAGGTAAACAACACATTAGAGCAACAATATGTGAGAAACAAAGGAGATATTTTTCCAATTATCTATCTATCTATCTATCTGTAAACCAATTCTATTATTTACTACAAGGAAAATGAGGGTTTTCTAGGATTTAACTAGTGAATATAGAAAAACAGGATATGGACATCAATTAGCATCCAGGACGTGTCATCGCATTATTTTAAAATACGTATAGTCTCGAACATCCCACGTTAATTAGAAAATACAAGCCCATGATCTGCTAAATCGATTAAAACTATAAATCTATGAGCATTTAATCTACGTAACATATATAACCAAATGGGACACATAATTGTTTTGATAGTTGAACAGGGATGATACAATTACATTTCTAGCTCCCCTTTTGTTTTGCTGAAACTATGCATGGCAGTGTGTTTACCTTCAATCCGGTTTCATATTGTGGGTTTAGGCTCCTACCATTGGAATAGACGTTCACGGCTCTCTGCCGTGATTCCCCATGGCGGCACTTCATCTCCTCCACTGTCATGCTTGCCAAACATGTCACTGAACAAACCAGCCTTGGTTGACCTCCATGTCTTCTTGTTCAATGAGATTTTGTAGAGAGGTCAGTCAAGGTACTCCATGGCCTTGAAAGAAAAGAAGGATTATCTAAAAAGTACTCCTTGGCCTCGAAAGAAAAGAAAGAGTATCTAAAAAGGATGAAGAGAGAAAAGAAGGTCAACTTCACACACACAACTGTACTAGCTAGTGTTGTTCGACTAATTCTGCATTTGCTTCACATACCAAGCAAGATGGGTTCACTTCGACACCAGCGGCATCTATCCTGATCGACCATCCAGGAGAAGCAACACATGTGCTCTGGATAGAAGATACAGCGGGGAAGAAGCATCCCACAGCAACACATGATAGGGGAGGCTGGCCACATGGAGATCACCTGTCAGTCATGGTAGCAGCTCATCCCACGGACGGTTACTAATGTCCAATGACAATGCAACCAGATCCAAACAGCAACGAAGCTGCCTGAAGCGCGTTCTCGTTGCGCCCAGCTATGGGTCAAAAATGTGTGTCAACAGGGTCGTCAGCAACCTTGAGATACGCATTGAGAGGTTGGGCGCTTGGCCCTCCACCCTGGACTGTTATACACCCGTGCTACCACATACCCATAGCCCAATTGGCCGACATAGTGACAACCTTGATGTGTGTTTATCATGATTAGATAAATGACCTTGTGTTGTTTTTTGTCAACAAAAAAATTATAAAGACATTGGATAAAGAATTATGTCCATCGCACTGCAACAAACACGGACATGTGCTCATCAAGTCATTAAGTTAGTGATACTCATTGTTCACATATAGCCAATATCTGAACCTATACCTCAATTGAAGTGATCCATAGGAATTGTGTTTTCCAGTAACATGTGTTACTCCTGCTCCCGCCTCCCTATGGTAATCAACCCTATCTAAGGACCACGAAATAAGACATTCACTTTGCATCCTTGCCACTGGGCGTTTTCTTTTGTCTCATATTCTCACCACCGGCTATCGATTTATGCCAGATTCAATGACTCCCATCTCTCCCATGTCCTTTCTACTCCCCTCTCCCTCTCGACCAACGAACATGGCGAGCTAGTCGATGATGCCGCGCCCGCTCCCCACTCGTTATTGCCGCACCCACTTAATTCCTGCCGTTTTTTCCACTCCCCCGTCCCCATTATCTTCTTATCCCCATCTCTCCCTTTTCTACCCATCCATTTATCCTCTATCTCCCTATATCCCTCGATTCCGGAGGGATGGACACCAACCGGTGAACTCTGTACCTTCCGCCACTGCAACCGCTAGGGCTGGGGCAAGGTGGAGGTATCACGAAGCTGCAGATGTCTCATTTTTTGTGTGGTTCAAAGCCTTTGCCAAGTGTCATGAAATGGGCACTCGACAAACTAAATGGACATATGTAAGGTGCATTTATGTTTGTTGTCTACAATTACTTTAATATTACCTGGTACACGTATTAGACACTTGGTAGAGGCTTTGTTGGGAGCACGACAGAAGGAACTTGGCAAAGCTCACATTGCCTAACAGGGGTAAGCTCAGCACTGAGCAAATCATTTACTAAGTTCATATGTCCCTTCGCCAAGTACAATGGGTACTCCGGAAATGAAATTCTAGCAGCACCCGTTACTACCGGGGTCTTGCATGCACGCCATGTGTGCATGTATGCACAATGCATACGAGTACTCTACTAAATTCAACTATTTCATACTATTTTCGTGGGACCACCCACTGTATAGGAACTGGGTATTTATTGCATCAAGGCTGGTTTATTTTGTCATCCCACGGTCCACCCAACCATACTTTTAGTCTTATTATAAAATTTGTATCACTTTTAACATTTTAACCATTGATCCGATTTAGAATGCGTTTGCAGACTCATGTAAGATATTTAAATCTATACAACAAGGTCAAACTTGAACATGTTCTAAACAAGTTCAAAGTCTTCCCTTCTACAGCAGGATCTTCTTCCCTCATAGTGTATGTGTCCTCCAGCTCGCATGAAGAAAAAAATATGTATGAGAGCTTTGCAGCAAGAACACACCACAACATCTTTCTTCTCTGCATCCTTCACCATCTCCTTCTTACAAGAAGACAGGCACCCATCCTAGAGATCTCCACCGTAGAGTAGTTCACGCAGGTACTGCATGTCACTCGCCGCCTAATGGCCATCCTCCGCGCCGAAGAGCCCGTCGATGAGAAACCAGAGGAGGCATAGTGGCCTGAGGACAAAGTAGGTTGGGGAGCCCGCGAAAGTGCGGGGGAGAGCAGCTGCGGCGGCAGCACATGAAACCCTAATGCGTGCGAGGGTGTCATGTACATGGAGAGGAGCAACTCGAGCCTCGAGGTAGGGGCAGCAACGGAAGAGGAAGGCGGGGGTGGCGAACCCTAGAAGATAGATGGGTGAGCGACACAAGGATCAGAGAGATCAAGAGAGGGGAGGAGTTGGGTCGATCTTATGTCCGAGGAGAAAAAACACGGGAGAAAACCGGGTGGAGGGGTGGTAGGAGGAGGTGAAGTGAAAAAAATTAGACGAAAATAAACCATGGAGGGGAGGCTACCAAGTCCCACTTTAGGAGTAGAGATAGGCATATCTTTGCCGTACATAGAATATGATTTGTAATCATTTGATACCTTATCTCTAGGATATGCTTGTTGCCCTGCAAGCCCGATACTTTATATGAACTGCCATAGAGACTTCATATAATATGCGTAGAATCATGTCAATTCTCTCTTTTCTAATCGTCTTTCATGGTATTCGAGCCAAGATGTCTCAAGTTGAGACCCTTCCAACACATGCCTAGACGTGATGGGAGTGCTAAAATAGATTTACGGCCTCTCTTCTTCTGTTCGGACTAATGGTTCAACTAGTTGGAATATGAATTCAATTTTCGTATGTGCCGTTAGTTCTGACCTAGGTCTGCCACAACATTCCCGACGCACTAACCCCAGAAAGGTCGCTGAGGATCTCCGTCGGGGGCTGCGGAACTCGAAGCTAGCGTTCATCCATCGACCGTGTTGATCGGCTGCCTAGAGTATTTTTTCTGATACATTGATTGGGATTCCTTTCTGTCTCGCCGATGGATTGACTGGTGTTCTTTTTATAATTTTTCGATCTGATATCAGTTTGCATCGCTTGCAGCCCCGTAGACCCTTGACGTGCATATGCTACTGCGGAGGCTTCACGCAATGCGCCAGATGTCCTACTGCGGAGGACGCTTGCGCGGTTCTACGTTGGCCAGTCAACCAGTGCCGTATGGACCGAGCCCACAGACGCGGGCGTTGTTGGTTGCTCACGTACGTGCCGCTGGTGCAACTAAAATAAGCGTGCATGCGTTGGTGCGGTCCGCCCCTCACGCTCGCTCAACAATCCATGCCGCATGACCCAGACCACACGCGTGTCGGTGCAGGTCTTGCTTGATCGCGTCACCAACGTCTCATGACTTCAGCCTGCAAAGTGCATGTGGTCAGGTGCTCCATCAATATATCTAGCACTTACGAAATTTTGTAGTTTCTTCTCCCACTTTCTCTCCTCTTCTGCTTCGACGTCGACGTCGCCGCCGCCCCGTACTCCGCCCCCGTCCCGCGCCGTCCCCGTCGCCGCCCCCATCCCCGTCGCCGTCCCAGCCGTCGTCGCTGCGTCTCGCCGCAGCCCCGGTCGCCCCTGTGAGCCCCCTGCGCGCGCCATGGTCGCGACCGCGCGCGCGCACGCACACACACACGCATCCAGCACTAGTGCAGAACCGGGCAATAGCACCGGTTCGCAAGGCCCTTTAGTGCCGGTTCCGTAACCGGCACTAAAGTCTGGGCACTAAAGCCCCCCCCCCCCCCCCCCTTTAGTACCGGTTCAGCACGAAGCGGGGCTAAAGGGCAACCACGTGGCACGAGCCAGCTCCGGGGGCCGGGAGCCCTTTAGTACCGGTTGGTAACACCAACCGGTACTACGAGGTTTGGGGGGGTTTTGGTTTTATGATTTCTTTTTCATTTAAATTTGTGTTATCAATTTAATTTAGGATTGTTTTACGTTATAATGAGTTGTTATACTTGATATGGATATGGATATGGCATATATATATATATATATATATATACTTGATCACTTAGCTAGGATCCATATCCAGTTCAAACTAATTTGCGGTTTTTTTCATAAATGATATATATAAATGAGCAAGCATCTCTACTATACAGATACCCACCCACAACGGTCAGGGCTACCCCAGGCCGCCCATTGCTGGCACGATACGGGATCAGGAATTTTTTGAATCATTGGATTTAGCAGCCCTGCATGCAGGCCGTCTGCTTGCATATTTGCCTCCAGTGTCTTCTTTAAAAGGGATTAGTCTAACGAGTTCGTTAGCGATGATGCCCTGACGGGGTTAACTGGGCCGTTGGATGTGGTAATTGGAGGCACCATTCACCAATGCGGGTCTTTTGGGCCATCAATTTCAAGCTGCTTCATTCCTCACTGCAGTGTTGACTGGGTGCGGCAATACCCATTAGGCCTGCGTGTGGGTCGAGTTGTGTGGGGTAAATACTGGAGGAGTCGGTATAACTCCGTCTCTCATCTTGTTTTACGGCCCCTCATTTTCCTTCCTTGCTCTGTCAAGACAGCAATAACATACCTCCAGTTCCCTAGGCCCTCCGCCCCTGCTCTCCACTCCACACGCTCATCCCGTAGTTGCTACCTCTCTCGAATCTCATCGTTGGGCATCTCTTCCTATGACCGTCTCTGTCCACCCTCCGACCTTGTTCTGCAACTTCTGTGTTCTGCCCTCGAGCTAGGGTTACAACTGTTGGGCGGCGTGAGCAGGAGGACCGCGTGCTCAAGGGGGCATCATGGTTTAAGAACATGTCACAAGTGTCAATCCATATGCAGCATGCATCCAGATAATAATCGGTAAAATAATGTAACTAGCACATTGCGCAAAGAAGAAAATGGCAATAACGTATATGCTGAGATTACCCAAATATAGTGTGGGCACCATCATGGAGAGAACCGCACTTGCTCCTCTCGTCTGGCCTACATGTGTAGAGCATGAACGTGTAGAACGCCGTTGTGGCCGCCTAGCTTGGCCAAGATGGTAAATCAGTTTCATAGGTTTGACAACTTTCAAGCTATTAATACCATAATTATCAAATCTCGGATGCAGAAACAAACAGACAGTGTTATGGGTGCGGCAGGCCATCCACAGCCCCAGGGCACTAAATACTACTCCCTTCATTCCACAATTCTTTTCGTGGTTTCAGTTCAAAATTTAAGCAAACCACAACAAGCATAACGGAACAACTAATAGAAAACAAAAATGACTGTGGATCATTCAATTTTGATCACAAATAACTTCTGATTTATAATACGCAACACTAAGTTTTTACTACTATAGGTATGACACTACATGTACTATTATCGTTGTGCCTCTCAGCTAATCCTCCGATGAAATACCACATACCCTCCAAACCCAGTATGATGATCCGCACGTTACTTCTTCTGTGCAGATGTGGTCTCCGCCACGGGGGCCACTTCAGGGTTAGCCACGAGGATTGTTAGCGGTGACAATGGTGTAGAAGGAGGTTGTGGCAACCCCCTTAACTTTGTCCAATACGTATCTCTGGTGGCACTTGAGGTGGGAAAGTCTTTTGGATTTTAGATGCCCACAGACGAGACCCAAAATGTGAGGTTTCTATCATTTTCGGTGTGGGTGGGTTCTCGTTTACTCGGTCACCGACAAAGACAATTCCAACCTCTGCCTGCTGGGTGGCAAGGTTTGGCTATGGAGGCAGCTGTAGTGGGAAGGACTCCACCACGTGGTTGTCGTCAAAGATTGGCAGCAGAGGTAGTGTTGACACCAGCACATTATGGCCATTGCCCTCACCCTACCCAAATGTTGATGAGGCGGTGGACGCGGTGGCAGGGGTGGCGCTACCGCACTAGAGAGTAGCCAAGCTCTTGTCCTCTGCAGAGCAGCCACCATGTGTTGGAGTAGTACTAGATATAGTCAATGACAACATTGGACTCGCAGCGGGCTAACGTTATGTAGTTAGTTGTTGGATTGATGCAGGTGGTTTGAGGTGAAAAACTGCCGCCAATGTTTCACTAATACAGGTGGTTTCAGAAGAGTAACCACATCCGGACTTCACTATAGGCGGTTCCTTATTTTCAACCACCTCCATTATGTTCGAACACACAAATAACCGCTACCGTGGGATTATTATAGGCACTTTTGTATATTGGTGACACAACCGCTTCCAATGGCCACTTCTAATGCCCGCTTTTGCACTAGTGCGAGATCCCTAATTATCACAGTTACTAGATGGATGTGTCCATGTATCTTAGTGCTTTACTTTATACATGGTGTTTTTACGATTCAGGATTTTCCTATCCCTAGATTAGCTTGGTAATGAGGTTACATATTATTGAAATACAGCCCCCCCCCCCCCCCACCCCACACACACACACACACACATTCACGCGTACGGTCAATACTATACCTATCAATGAATGATACACAAGCTTTGCATATTGGCGAAAATAATAACAATTTTAATCATTACTCTATCTGAATGCCTCAGTGCCTTCTCCTTAGTGATCAAGTGTTTCTCTACAGTGATTTAGTTATAACGGCAACTTAATATTGAGGCGACTTAGTGTCGAAGTCGCTGAACCCCATCTTTTGAATTCGCTGATATATATAATTCGGAGAAGAAGGATGGTTGTTACTTGGATCGCAATGGCCAGAACCTAGTAAGTTGTCTCACTGGGTCCGTTTGATAACATGAGATCACGTCCCACTCTCATACAAATCGACTGTTGCTTGGATAGCTTGCGAAACACTGTCCCCAATCATTACACTAAGGAGCCACTAAAACAACAATTATTGGATCTCCCCAACTTTATCTCGATTTAGAACAATCGATCAAAAGTTACGGGGCATGCGCAGGGCGCCCCAATAAACCGGACTAAGACTAACATGCTATAGGACCACACGCATGAGGGACTTTATGAATAATTGCATTTAAGAGCTATGCATGCAAGCCAGCTGCTTCCAGTTTTCCCCCAACTTGATGTGAACCTACATCAGGGTACGAAAGAGGCAGTGCACATGCAAATGGATGGGGCAGTGCACATGCCACAGAAAAATAACAACCGGTTGGATGGGGATCCGTAAAAGGCATCACATAGAATTTGTATCCATCTACACGTCCAATGTATGAGGTCTCACAAAGTTATCTTAGTTTTACATATTTCTGCCACAATCATCTATCCATGCTCGTGCAATAGGTCGGCAAAAGCCAGTTCAATCTAAGGTTAGGAGGTATCTGGAATCAAACTACATGCTAGGGGCCGATACGGGGTGGGAGATGGATACCTCGATTCAACGGCTAAGGCTCCCCCGGGTCGCCCAACGTTGGGACGATACGGGGTCATGAAGTTTTCGAATCACTGGATTTAGGAGCCGTGCATCCAGTTCGTCTCCTTGCATATTGCCCTGACGTTTCTTTTTAAGAAGGTGCTGGTCTACCCAGCCCGTTGAGCGGTGCAACCATGACGGGGTAAACTTGGCCGTTGGATGTGATAACTGCAGCCACATTCCAGCATTGCAAGTCTCCAGGGCCGTCCATTTTGAGCTCGTTCTGTCACAGCAGGGCTGTTTGGGTGCGTCTGCGCACCTCCGTGTCTGCCCACCCTCTTACCTTGGACTCCAACATCTATGCTCTACACTGGAGCTAGGGTTGCAGCGGCTGGGCGGCGATGAGCGGCAGGACTGCGCTATCAAGAGAGTTGTCAACGGGTAAGAACAAGTCACATGTGTCAATCCAGTTGCAGCATGCCTCTAAATAATCGACAGAAATGATGTACCTAAAGCATCTATTTCTTTATTATGTACTAAAAGAAAATTACGGCTCAAAAATAGAGGAATTAGCTAGAAAATCCCACAATAATAAAAAACATCTGGCCATCAGTTGCACTGTTTTTGAGATAACTCACCACTCATGCCGAATGGTAACATCTGGCCATCAGTTTAACACACGTTAAAACAGCAGATGCAGATTGTCGCCTTCTTTCTTATCCAGAAGCTCAACGGAGAATGACGTCCCTAGGCTATCGCGACCTGGGGTAGTCTCTTAACTCTGGCGCCCCTGCCATCCTCGGCCGAACCAGCGAGGTCATGTCCGATTGAGTGATCGAGCGGATCAATATTCTCTTGCTCGGGGTCGGAGATTGGCTCCTCCGATGATGATGAGGCGCCGACAGTTGGTGTCGCGATGGCCGTAGAGGTTTTGGGAGAAGGAGATGATGCGGCCGTTTTGCCCATGGGTACGGGTACCCGCGGGTACCCTACCCGAAAACAATGGGCATGGGCAAGATTTGAAGAGATTTTGTACCCACGGGTAATGGGTATCCATACCCGCAAAATATATGGGTAGGGTATGGGTATGAAATTTTGCCCATGGGTAACTCAATGGATACCCAGGAAAATTTTATTAATAGAAATAACTCCTATGGCATGTAGGATCAACATCCAACTTCTGTGGCCCACCCTAAATCTCGTATTCCTTATACCGGCCATGACTCATAGGGCTTTAATTACCATGGTTTTAAATAGCCCGCTATAGCGTTTAGAAAAGGTCTCGCGCTAAGAGTCATTTGTTCAAACACTTGAGCAAACATTTTAAATAGCTCCGCTATAGCATTTAGAAGAGGCCCGCCGCTAAGAAGCTTAGCGCGCTATTTAAAACTTTGGTAATTACCTGGCCACCACTTCTCCTACGTCCTATGTGACTCCTCGAAAAGATTAAATCTCGACTCCTCGCTACCAGACTCTTGTCCAATTCCCGATCCAGCAACCTCCCATTCCCACCACTGCCTCCCACTGCGTTGGGCTTCCACAAACCATTGATCATACTCCCTGGATACCTCCAAGAGGTCACCCATCAGAGGAGCTCGCGTTAGTGCTATATTGCTCGCCCATCATCACTTGAATTTTAAACTAATTTTCAACCTGTTAAAATTTTAAATGTTATATATTGAACTCACCGGATACCCATTGGGTATAGAATACCCGATGGGTATGGGTGTGGGTACCAATTTACGCCCATGGGTAATAAAGTGGGTGGGTATAGAAATTTTCTATGTGTATGAGTTTGGGCCGAAGGAGGTTGTACCCACCCATACCCTACCCAATGCCATCCCTAGATGATGGTGTGGATTGGACCCCGGCAGCGCGCCGGAAAAAGAAGACCGAAGCAGATGTCCTGCAGGAATTCTAGATCGATGCGGGTTTTCCAACAACCGCGTCCCATTTCTGGGAGAGGCGATCGCCGTCACTGCTCAAATCGTCACCAAATCGTCAAGCTGTGGATTTCTCATGCACGTTGCAGGAGAAGACCATGGACGAGACGGAGGCGGTACAAACCAGGGCTAGGTCGGCATCGCCGGCTGGCCCGGTGGCAGTGGTCCATCCCGGCAGGACTTTTGCATCACCGTCAGGGTTGAGGCTGTCCCGAGCGCCACACATGGGGAGCTGGCGTGGCCTCTTGCCGCCGCATAGGCTCACTCCTCCGCCGATTCTAGGCTATTTCCTCAATGTGGCCAAGATGATCCCTTCCTCGGCTGGTAGAGGGTGCTCACTAGCGACATGTTCTGGTCTAGTATCGGAGGACCGAGCTGATGGCTCGGAAGCAAGATCATAGGACATTCAAATCGGTTCATCCTCGGAGCACGGTCCACGTTGCATGCAGAATGCGAACAGGGCCAAGACCGCTCGTGGGCTTTCCTAATTCGAGGCATGCATGCTCTCTGGGAGAACATCCTACACTCACATCGGTTGGGCGGTCTGACACATCCAAGCCGCCATCGACCGCATCGTCCTCGTCGACATCATCTAGCGCCATGCAACCGCGAATCGCCGGGTCGCAGTGGATGCCATCGCCGACTCCTGCACCAACCTCATCTGCCGGCGACTCTCGATCCTTCGTGGCGTTCGCAGCAGGATTTTATCACACAAATTGGTTACTTGTCGTCTATCAAGAAAAAATCAAGAGTACTTCAAGGTAACATATTTATTTTATATTTTGTATGTACTAAACAAATATTCAATGTGTTCTAACGCAGTTGAATTTAACTATTTTAAGTTGAAATGGATAACGTCTGCAACATTTGTCGAACTGGTGTACTACCGTGCATCTTAGATCATGAACAAGTACCACAATTCTGTGCGATATTTCCAGACAATCATCGTTATGGGATTGGGTGTCAATATTTTTGGGTTTGTAATGTGATATGTAACTATATTATATATCAAATTATGGTGTAACTTATTACGTGCACTTATTATGTATATAATGTACCTTGCCGAGGAGTTATGCAATTTAGGCACTACATCCAACAACGCTATTTCACAGCCGAGACTTCTCACGGATCAAGTTATAGGATGTGTGAGAGAGATAATGGAGATACGATTCGTATATTTGTCATTGGATGGGATTATTTCTGCTATGACTACGGCATAAGAACGGGAGACACGATACATTTTCACTAAAGCTGTAGAGATTTTGTGATGTATATGTCCCCAATACATCAAAATGGTGAACCAAAAGGATATATTTAGTAGGTACATATTGTTTTATAACTGGTTGTTATTTTTAGTGATATTTTTTATAATTAACAACTGTTCAATTTTTTAAATTCATAAAGATGACGTATTTGACGAAATAGAAAGACCTGTTGCATACAACAATGAGTTTAACCAAAAACAAAGGTAAGTCAACAACATGCACACTATATTTCAGACGTGTGATGAATATCCTGTGCAGGTCCATTGCTTTACAGCTGCGAACATGTATGATAATTATTTGGTAAGTAATATACAATATGTAAAATATAATCTCATGAATTCACATTTTACTAAAATCTGTTTTTTTAATGCAGGTAATACACAGATCAATAATTGGTAGCCTTGGTCTACAACAGTATGGTTCAATTTTGTTACAAATGAGCCGGCAAACACACCAATCTATATAGAAGTTGATTATCAGATTAAGAGAGATGGCCGTCTCAAAATTAATGAAAATGCATGGGTAATTTCGCAAGTCTTCAGGGGATAGATGTTAAGACGTGTGTTGTAATACTTGTTATTTCTCGAAACAATAAGCAAGAAGTGATCTTGAGATTAAAAACTTCTACAATAATTGCAAGTCAAGTATTAAGTTCTGAAGAAGACTCAGACGATGAATAATAGAACAATTACTTTTTTAGATAATTTTTCAAATAAGTACTTATTTTCTTAGAGTATGTATTACAATGATTTATAACTTTTTAAGTATGTATTAAAATGATATCTATTTATTTATTTATTTATTTATTTATGTATTACAATAATTTAAATATTTTTATAGGGTATGTTTATATTTCTTTCAGAGTACTAGTAAGCGTGCACGTGCAACACACGATCTTATAGATCAATAAATTTAAAATTCTTTTAACATTAGTTTATAATAAAGGCCCACCCTAATTAAATACATATCAGCTCAATATGTTCTGTGCTCCAAGGAGTGTATAGGATGCAGAGTGTCTTCCTGCTTAGAATATCTTTCCGTCAAAAAGAACATTGACCCCATCTTCGAGCTGCTCAATCGAACAATTATTCCCAGTCAAAAATACAAATACCTCAAACTTTTATGAATTCGTATTGGTGGCTAACTCTCATGCCACAGTCAAACTGGCATGATTAGTGTAGCTGGGTTTACAACTGGACAAGATAGACAATATAAGCTGACAAGCCATGCATTACAAATTTAACCAAAATTTCACAAAATAGGTACGTTCACAATAGCAGTATATACAGCCGGTGGGAATAAACGTTCCATGTCTAAGCGATACTGCGCTTTACTTTGACCGGATCTATCTTCTCCTCCGGAGGTGGATGTTTCTTTGCTTTCACCGCTTGAAAGAAGTTTGTCACTTCGGCTTCCATGATCTTTGCGGTTTCCTCCACGGTCCTTTCGTATGGTAACTTCTCTGGAGGCTTGAGAGATGGACCGAATTTGTATTGCCTTTCGCCTCTGACTGTACTACTAGACGCCGGAGCAGACGGAGCGGCTGCGGCTGTCTTCTTTCCTTGCTTACGAGGCGGAGGAGAAGGACTACGACGCGCCGGAGCAGCCGGAGCGGCGGCGGGTCTCTTCTGCCTTTGCTGACGAGGTGGAGAAGGAGGAGGCTGGCTGCTCGGGCGCGCCGGCGCAGGCGGAGAAGGAGGCGGAGTGCCGCCACGCGCCGGAGAAGGAGGCTGAGTGCCCTGATCACTCGCCGGAGGAGGAGGCAGAGGAGGAGGCGGAGTGCCCTGACTCGCCGGAGGAGGAGGAGGAGGCGGAGGCGTCCAGTTCGGAAGGTTGATGAGCTTCTTCCGCCATAGGCATGGAGTCTTCAGAGAAGAACCCAGCCGAGTCTCCCCTTCACCCGTAGGGTGGTCAAGCTCGAGGTCCTCAAATCCGTCCGTTATTTCATCCACCATCACCCTAGCATATCCTTCTGGAATCGGCCGGTAGTGATAAGTTGCGCCAGGTTCAGGAGGTGCAACAGAGCCAACAACCGCCTTGACTTTCAATTTCAGCCATTGCGTCATAAGGTGGCAATGTTGAGACTCCGTGATAGCATCCACGGGGTAGCTAGCAGGAGTCGTGAAGATAGGCTCCGGAAGCAGCTCGGTGGAAGCCACGCTACTTCTCCGTTGAGATGGCGAGGTAGCTTCGGGGGTAGCTTCGGCAGGTCGCTTGCTGCGAACTGCGTCTCATTCCTCTAGCGCTTGTACCCTTCCGTGCAACGCCTCTATTTCGGTCAACTCCACTTTCCTCTTCCTCCCCCGGCCTTTGTAACCGCCTGCCTCGGGAAACCCAGCCTTCCACGAAATGGAGCCTGGCGTGCCTCGTGTCCGTCCGGGGTGCTCAGGATTCCCGAGGGCCTGTGTGAGCTCCTCGTTCTCTCTGTCCGGAACGAACGTCCCTTCCTGCCCTTTTTCGATAAACTCATGAAGCCTCGTGATGGGTGTCTTTAGCTGCTCGTCCGTCCAAACGCACTTCCCTGTTTCAGGATCCCATGTTCCCCCTACCCCGAAGTCCTTGAATGGTCTGGCCAGTGCAATATCTCTTGTTCGATCCCTTTATCAATCAGGTCATTCTCAGCCTTGTCCCACAACCGCCGTGCTTTCAGGTAGCCACCTGACCCCGTGCGATGGTGATGCTTCTTCTTTGCGGCATTTATCTTGTTTGTCGCTGACATCTTCTTGGCCTTCTCAGAATTTTTTTGGGCGACAAATGTGTCCCAGTGATCTTTGATCTTCTCAAGTCGGCCGATGAATTCCGGAGTCTTGTCATGGTCGACAAACATTGATTTCAGCTCATTCTTCCACATCCTGAATAGCTCAACCATCTTCTTAAGAGCATGAGCCTTGATCAATGGCTCTTTAACTGTCTTCTCCGGATCCTCCTCTGGCGGTAGGGTGAAATTTGCCTTCGGCGCAGTCCAAAGATCAGCTTTCTGCCTATCGTCGACATAACACACCCCAGAGTCTTCGTCCTTAGGCTTAAACCTTTGCTCAATGCTGATCGGGATCATGTCCCTAACAAGAACCCCGCACTGAGTAAAAAATGCTTGCTTGGTCCGGAGGGGTTCAATCGGTTGGCCATCGCGATTGATTTCGGTGATCGTGTACCTTTCATCCGAGCGCAACTTTCTCTTCGGGCCTTGTCTCTTTACCGAAGTTTTGCTCGATCCGGAGGGCTAGAAAATAAGAAAGAAGAGAGTTAATATGTGTACATACCAAAAACAATTAATGCATCAATTAGCTATAGTCAGCACATGCTTAATTAATATATATACCTGGCCGGACTCCGTTCGGTCACCGGAGCCGTCCTCACGGTGTTCTTCTTCCACCGACATTCGGTGACCGGAGCCATCATAATCATGTCCTTCCTCCTCCATTGTTTGATCACCGCAGCCTGCTTCTTCACCCTATCCTTCCAGACCATCGGTGTCATTGAGAAACGACAATACGACATCACTTCCGGCTGCGATTATTTCCCCCAACACCGCTTCTTTTGCTTCGTCTCGGGGGTGCTCCATAGTTTCTGCAAATAGTTACAACATGGCAATTATTATTCAAACATGACAGATGGATATATTAGTGGCAAACGTAGAACTAGCTAGCTAATCACAATAAGGAATCATATTAGTGGCTCGCCGCTTCTCTAGGGTTTGGGGTGGCCTCGACAACGCTTCAATGGTTTGGGGTGGCCTCGACAACGCTTCAAGGGCTTGGGGTGGCCTCGGCGAGAACGCTCTTTTAACTTGGTAAATTTGGGTGGCCCCGAGAGAGTTTGTCGGGTAGGGGCGCGGCAGGAGGGGGTAGGAGACCGACATCGTTTTTTCTAGGGTTTGGGTGTCCTCGAGAGTTTTGGTATAAGTTATGGCGGTCGAGAGGGGGTATATATATCGACCTCCCCTCATGTCGAAGTTATCGAGGAGGGGGTTATATCGACAACGACGATATACATACATGGTAAAATAATGTTATCGGGGAGGGGGTATGTCGACCCCCCCCCCCTCATGTTGAAGTTACCGGGAGGGGGTATATCGACAACGATATACCCGATAAAAAATAAGAAGATGAAGAAGAAATAAAAAGAGGAGAAGAAGAAAGGAATAGAGGAGAAGATTGAAGAAAAAAAGAAGAAAAAAGAGGAGAAGAAGAAAGGAATAGAGGAGAAGAAGAAAAAATAGAATATTTCCTATTTTTTCTTCTCCTCTATTCCTTTCTTCTTCTCCTCTTCTTTTTCTTCTTTTTTCCTCTTCTTCTTTATTTCTCCTCTTCTTCCTCTCCTCTTCTTCTCCTTTCTTCCTCTTCTTATTTTCCTTTTTCCTCTCCTTTTTTTTCTTCTTCTTCCTTTCCTAGCTAGATATATAAATTTTTTCTAAAAATGTAACTTTTGCATATATAAAACTTTTTCTTCTTCTTCCTTCTTCCTTCTCTTCCTTCTTCCTAAATATATAAAACTTTTCTAAAAGTGAAACTAACCTAAAATGTACTAAATCTGAGAACATATATATATAAATTTTTTCTAAAAATCTAACTTTTGCATATATGTATTTTTAAAACATCATGTATATTACAATTAAAAAATACATACATACATATATGAACATACATAAAAAAATACATATATCACAAAAATACATACATACATATATGAAAATCTAAAAACATGTAAATTTAGCATATATAACTAAAAAAGCACGGCGGCGGCGGGGCCCGTAGGGGCGCGGAGCTCACATCTGAGGGACGCGTCGGGGCAGGAGCAGGGCGGCACGGCGGGCGGCGTCGGGGCGGGCAGGGGCGCGCGGCAGGCGGCGTCGGTGCGAGCAGGGGCGCGGGGAGTGGCGGCGAAGTCGGGGCAGAGGGCAGTGGCGACGGCGGCGGCGACGACGAGGTGGGGCAGCCCGACGGCGTCGGCGATGACGCGGTGGAGCAGCCTGACGACGTCGGGGCAGGGCTCGGCGGCGACGGCGAGGTGGAGCAGCCTGACGGCGTCGGGGCAGGGCTCGGCGGCGATGGCGACGAGGAGCAGAGTGGGGCGTCGGGGCGGAGAAGAAGTGATTTTTGCAGAAACAGCTAAGTGTTTTCTTATATAGACGAAGCATTGGTCCCGGTTCGTGGCACCAACCGGGACCAATGCCCCCCTTTTTTCCCGGTTGATGCCACCAACCGGGATCAAAGGTCTTTTTTCAGCAGCCCAAAGGGCGGGAAGCAGAGGTCTTTGGTCCCGGTTGGTGGCACCAACCGGGACGAAAGGGGGGGCATTGGTTCCGATTGGTGCCACGAACCGGTACAAATGCCCCCCCCCCCCTTTAGTCCCCGTTGGTAGCACCAACCGGGACCAAAGGCCGCTTGTTGCCCACGTCGCGGCCAAAAGTTTAGTCCCACCTTGCTAGTTGAGAGGGCTCGAGAGTGGTTTATAGGTGCTGCTGCGCCCACGCTCTCGAGCCCTCTCAACTGCAGGCTTTCGGGCCTAATCTGTCACTATATGCCTATGGGCCTACTGGGCCTCCTGCGGGGCTGAATCCTGGCCCTTGGTTGGGTTTCTAGTCGTATTCAGGCCATGATGGCCCAGTAGGTGGCACTTCTTTCTATTTTTTTTGTTTTCTTTGTTGCTTTATTTATTTTATTTTGTTTCTACTTACAAAAAAAATTTAATGTTGCTATTTTTATTTATTTTATTAAAGTTTATTTATTTTACTTTATTAAAGTTTATTTTGTTTCTACTTATTTATTTTATTAATGTTTATTTTATTTTACTTTATTTCTACTTATTTATTTTATTAAATTTTAATTTATTTTATTTTGTTTCTACTTATTTATTAAAGCTTTTCATGTTTTGAACAAAAAATACTTTGATAATTTTAGTTGCATAAATTTTATATAACTAGGAAATATGCCCGTGTGTTGCAACGGGAGTAAAAACATAATACGCCATCCATCATGTGACACCAGAGACTCCGGGTCCAACAGCTTATGCGTTCATGACAGGCGCTAGCTGGTCGAGCAAAGCGGGCTTCTTCCCGGCGGTGCCCATGAGAGTTTTGCGTCATTAAGGGCACTAATTGGTTGAGACGGCTACCAATGTGGACATAGGCTAGACGATGAACCAAATATATGTTGTAGATGGGCTCAACAGGATGACGACCAAATTCTTGCTTATCTCAACCCGCACGACCTCCTCTAGCACATGACTCGGTGATGGCTACGAGGATGGGGATCTGGTAAAGGATGGCGACATGGCATTTGACGGCTGCTCTACCCCTTCCTGCCATCTATCTCTTTCACTCTCTCATCTTAGTTGCCCCCGTACATGTCATCCTCATTTTGCTCGTTGTTTTCATCGAATCCGAGGCACAAAGTTGCAGTGAAGAGGTGGCTGGAGGCAGAGGAAGTGTGCGAGGCCGGCCTTGCTCTTAGGGTTAGAGTTAAGGAGAGAGTCAAATGCATATACAAGATTAACTTAAGGTAATGAGGCATGTAATTAATGGACATTGTGTCATGTGAAGATGTATTGTATGAAGGGCAATCACACTTCATAAAAAACAACACACAAATGGCACACTGTTGCTTACCTTGCATTACTTAGATAATGAGACATGCAATCAATGGACACTGTGTATTGTACCATGGGAAATCACACTTCATAAATAAAAAGTAATAAACAAATAGATCGCCTTTGTTTACCTTGCAAACAGTCGTCGTTCATCATGTCGTTGGTGTGCCCTTGCAGCTATAAATAATCCACGCCGGTCGATGGTACAGCTATACAGAGAGCCGTCAGAGCCGCCGAGAGAAAGAGAGAAGCCCAGAGGTGGTGCTAGCCTGGTTCACAAGTTTAGATCCTCACGATTGACACATGTTACGTGGAAAGCTAGCCCAAGAAAAGCCCACAAAAACTGTACGTGGTGAACGCTTTATTAAAGGATCAAACGTGTGGGCTGGATGGCTGGGCTTGCCCCTAACGAGTTTACCTGGGCCAGCATCGCTAGCAATTAGCAAATGACAGCTTGACGAGATGTAGAGATCGTTGTTCTTTTCTTTTTAGGCAAAAAAAAAGAGATCGATCCAGTCCGGCTTCAATCAGGGACACTACGTTTTTTAGATAGGAGAGAAAATAGATCGCTAGGCCAGAAAGAGATCGATCGCCAGGATTCCGAAAAACATATTGATTGCTAGGTCTGATGTGATCAATTGAAAGAGATGGAACGGAAACCTTACCTTTTATAAGAAAAAATAGAAGAGATCTCAGCCATCAATTAATCTTTATAGTTAAAATAAAATCAACGGATATAAACGGGATGACCTATGGAGAACTATGAAAGCTTCCGTCCTTTAATATTAGGTATAGATTTTAGTTTAAAAAATACTAGAGGTTTATAAAAGCTTTTTAGTTGTTTCCTTTTGCTATTAGAGTTTTATAAAAGTTTTTTAGTTCATTTTCTTTTTGCTATTCAAGAATATTACAGTTTTGTTTTAGTTGATGATAACAGAATATTTTAATTGATTATTTTTTAGCTAAATGATGTGGCTTTTTAGAGTATCATGGTTTCGGACGAAAACTCATCTGTTACAAAGGGATTTCATTTTTTTGAACTTATTTGAACTCCGGATTTTTTCTGTGTTCAAAATGCACCATTCAAAGCCACATCATCAATTTTCAACCCTTTCCGACTTCATCTGTTATTTTTCATGCATTTACTGATTTTTTTGAGCTATAAGACCCTGAAATTCAAAAGCATTTGAAATGAACTCTGAACAGGTTGAAATTTAGCATGATATCATCATTTCACCAACATAACTTATGCTAAAAAGTTGAGAGGGTTAGGGCATGGACAACACATAAAACCATTCTGCTTGTTTGCCTCAGCCACTTCGAGAAACATAATTATATGCGTTTGTCACCATAGATCCGTTGTAGGTTCATCTACGTGCATTATATATAATTATGTGTGTCAAAAACCATTACAGATTCACATGGATAGATAAGTGACCAAATTAATAGTAGTTCAACATCACATTAAAACCAAAGTACATACACAGTTCAAATTGAACAATATATACCTCTCCAGAGCATCTAGTTAAACCATACATTGAAACTATGTAAAACCTTTCAATGCAACAACAAATGCGATCATAATCACAACCAAGGTAACAATTGATCCAACGGCATAATGATACCAAGCCTCGGTATGAATGACATATTTTCTAATCTTTCTAATCTTCAACCGCACTGCATCCATCTTGATCTAGTGATCATCGACGACATACGCAACATGCAACTCCAATATCATCTTCTCCTCCCCAATTTTTTTTTATTTTTTCCTTCATGTAATTAGTTTCTTCTTCAACTAAATTTAACCTCTCGACAATAGGGTCGGTTGGAATTTCCGGTTCAACCACCTCCTAGATAAATAAAATCTATGTCACGTTGGTCGGCATAATTTTCATAAACAATAAATGAACCAAATAGTTATAAAAAGATAATATATACCACATCCGAATCATAGACAGGACGAGGGCCGACGGGGGCGGATACCAAAACCATTGCACTATATAATAACAAGGAATAATAAAAGTAAGAAAATTAGACAAGTATCCATCTGAAGTAGGAACTTTTTTTTCTTTCAGAAAGAAGATAAGGACAAGAGGCTCACCACGGTGGTGCCGGCGACGAGACCGGCGCGGGCGATCGACGGCGGTGAAGTCGGGGACGGGACGGGACGACGGACCGCTAAGCCTAGACAAATCTAGGGGGAAATGGAGCTCGGAGGTCGAGTTTCGAGAGGAGAAAGATTAACTAGTTTGGCTCCGACATTTCATCGAACACCTCATGTGCATAGGCGGTGAGCTAGAGCACCCAAATGCCCTCCCCTCGCCGGCGAAAAAAAAACAGAGCACTGCAGAGTGCTCTGCTGCGGCGGTGGGGTATATATAGGCAACTCATTTGTCCCGGTTCGTGGCTGGAACCGGGACTAAAGCTCCACCTTCTGTCCCGGTTCGAGCCACGAACCGGGACCAATGGATGTGGGCCAGGAGCGAGGACCATAGGTCCCGGTTCGTGCCTAGAACCGGGACAAATGGGTCCAGACGAACCGGGACGAATGCCCACGAGGCCCCGGCCGACCCCCTGGGCTCACGAACCGGGACGAATGCCCCCCATGGGTCCCGGTTCGTGAATGAACCGGGACTAATGGGCTGGCCAGGCCCGAACCAAAGCCCTGTTTTCTACTAGTGATCACGTTGGGGAGCACGAATGCGACAGAGCAGAGCACAGCAGTGGATGAAGGCGATGGAGGAGTTCGTCCGCAGTGGACGAAGGCCCCGGCAGACAATAGTGGATGTGGCGTACGACGGGGCCTTGGAGGACGTGGACCCCTGTCGACGAGGGTGGATGCGGCGGACGAAGACTGCCGCGGCGAGGGGGGCACGTTGGAGTAGGATCACTACTAGAGATATGAGTTTTAGCCATCAAGGTGATCGGTTGCTAAAAGTACAGAATTGGTCGCTGGTGGTCTACTGGTACCAACACTACTTGGTCGCTTCGCGGTGGCTATAGTCTAGTCGCTATAGATATTGAGCGACCAACATTGAGAATCCTGGTCACTAAATGTCATACCAATAGCTACCAACCAAATCTAGTGACTAATGGCATCTAGCGACCAAGGGAGACTTGGTGACTAATGATATCTAGAGACCATGGACGACTTGGTTGCTAAAAATGTACAACCACCGTGTACATGGTTAGTGGCTAGAGATATCAAGTGACCAGCCAAGGCTTGGTGACTAAAAGAATGTAGAGACCAGCTACATGTTGGAGACTAGACATCTTTTGTAACCAAAAGATTGTAAACCTTGGTAACTACAGGCATGAGAAAGCAACTATATCATAGGTACAATATATTGTCACACGCTGACATTAACAGTATGCAAGAAATCTCAGAATTTTAGACATTTGACAATAAGAAGTTCATAATCAACATTTGTACACTTAAGATCCAAACATTACATGCTAATCTGAATTTTGTTTCGCAAGTAGGAAATACCACTCTAGCATTTGCAAAGTACAGTACCATCTTTAGTACTGATCTAAACATATGATCCAATCAGTAAACCCCAATATGATCCAAACATTACATTTAGCATTTGTACACTGAATTTTCTTTAGATCCAACATAGTCTACTAGATGTGCAAGAAATGCAGAGGCAATAGTTTTCTCTTCTCGGTCTTTAGCTCGAGTATTGCTTTCCGCTGCTCCTCCAAGGTCATCTCCTATATAATGGTGGCCAGAGCACATGTTATCTCATTAACAACATCAGACATGAGAAACATCAGAAAGACTGCAAGAATGCCAACAAACTAAGTTGGAGAAACCAAATTGCCAGTCACTTGATCAGCTTTGCCATAGCTCAGAAGCTCAACAACATCGACAGGAAGAAAAACTACACACATACACAGGAAAGTGCGCCACCTACCTACTTTTAATTTCTACTATCAGTCTCAGTTATGAAAGATCATTTGTGGATGATAACAGGCATAGAAATATGTAGCTATTTTCTTCAGGTTACAATGCCACCATTTCCGCAGCCAAAGTTTCATCTAGTGGCACAACCCTAAAAATATCAGCCAAATCGTCAGAGATGGCACCACCGAAGATCATTCGTTAGATATTTTCTGTTATCTACTCGTATTTGTTTCACTTTCCTACTAGACTCAAGTCTTAATCCAGTCAATCTAAAGGTTAACACATACACCTGATCACTTGGGTAGAATCTGTTTGTTTCTACCCGCAAAAAGAAAGTATCCATTTTAACGCTAGACATAATGGCATGGTGTCTCTAAACCACAATACCATCATGTCAGCAGCCAAAGTTTCACCACAAAAATCTACAATCAGCCACGACCGAGAACACAAGAAATCTATAAAGGATCCTCGAAAATCATCAACTTGCCGTTAGCTACTGGTTTCCACCAAATCTATAATTGCTTTGTGTATGTCAGTAGAAAAATGAAAAGGATGGTAGACAAAGGCAACTAACCAACATAAAATGAAGGTAGCACTGATCATGAATACCTAGACCCTCCATCCGACACCAGAGAGCCTGTGATTCACAAATTTGGACCATCAAGATTAAGATCATGAAGAAATTTGCCAAATCACATAGTATTTTGATTGTTTGAAGCAGAGGCAAACTGATCATACCATTTCCATCAGAAGAAGAAGTTGGAGTAGGTCTATATCCTGGCCTCAAATGACTGTTGAAAATGTATACATGTATTACTAGCTATACATTGGAATTTGTAAGTCCATATATTCATGATGAGTATCTTCATTTTCCGTTACAGAATTATTAGCAAGAACTATCGTGATTAGAAGATCTTGATACCAAGTACACTGTTATATCTAAGCAAGCTGCAGGTGTAGGAGGCATCATCTAAAGTACCAGAGCATGGGAAAAATAACATTACCTTGCAAATGATCTTGGAAAACTTGACACCCTTTGTACAGTGTTAGACATCAGCGAACCTGTGTCAGAAATTGGAATGCTTTAACAAAAGCAATATGCTACATATATTTTCAGTGAATAAAAATGACAAAATAGTTGAGATTGATGTGTTGCATACCTATTCCGTCAGATGGCATTGGACGATCAGTTGTGAAACCTAGCCTTGTTGCAGTAGTGCCGTCCATAGGAGGTGAAATGCCAACCAAGTTAGACACGACACTTTGTAGCCAATCGATCTTCTTCTGTTGAGCTTCAAGTTGAGATTGTTGAGCCTCAATTTGAGTTTGTTGTGTAGCAACAATCTCCTTTGTAGAGGCGAATTCTTCCACTACATGCTGAGTTGAGCTTGATGCGCTTGAGTAAGCCCTTCTATTTGGTTTTGGTCCATGACCCCGACCTCTGATGTAACCATATGCCTTACCAAGCACATGCTCGCAAATCTGTTGCTCTGTTAAAGGTACTTCACCCTCCTCTATGGGTTCCTTTTGCTTCTGCAACATTTCTTCCTGCATTAATAATACAAGAAATGAAAGGCATTTACATTCTTAATTGCAGCAACATAATGATGTATTTAAAAGTACCCAAATTCACTATTAGTATAATGCAGCACTAACAACTTTGAACCTATAATACCTAAATCAGAGCACCTTGATCATGTTCCTTCTCTGCCAGGCAATTGAAATCATATATTCCCGGTCCGGCCATCAAGCCCAACAGCCTGTGGAGGAGAATCGGGCACCGGTTTTGGATGGGCAACATGTTTTTAGATGAGTTACCTCTTGGGTTGCACGATAAGTGCCTCTTTTTCTCTCTGGTGATTTACAATCCATCCCAGTATTATCATAATACCAGTAGATTCTATTGTTGTAATATGTTGTCACCTATCTGGCATCCTGATCTCTTTCTTTCTGACACAAAATATTGCAGTCCAGGGGATGTGAAAGATGTTATATCTATTTATTTTTTACGGGAAGATGTTATATCTGTTGGCGCAGCTTCGATCTTGACGACGCAGCACGCCCGGGAACAACGAGGACGAAGCGGCCGAAATACGTCCGGAAGCTAATTTGTTTAGAAGCAAAACACACGACGGCCTACAGCTAAAACTAGCTCGAAATTTGCGACATGCACACACGCCAGATTGATCTTTTTTTCCCCTCCGCCACGGCTTCCCTGTAGCTTTTCTCCTTTATATAGCTGATTACAAAGACTCCACGACTCATACGCACTGGTACTTCTAGGACCAAACGGCCTAAAACTCAAACACGTATATGAATGAAACTCTAAACTGACGTACATATGTTTGGAGTATCTAACAATATATATCTACTCAAGGATTAAACAGGCAAGTATTTCTACCCTACTATTGCTCATTTAATTGTTTTCATGTTCGTAGAATTAGGAAACAGTTCCATTAATTTTGAATTGAATGAGGCTGACAGAAATATTTACACCTGGAACTTCTTTATGGTTTGAGTTGAATGACCTTTTTGAATTTCTTTATGGTTTGAGTTTTAGAAAATGTGACCAGCATAAGTTAAACAGAAATACTAAGTATTTTACTTTGCTGAGTCAGGGAGATTTCATGCACATCTCCCTAATAATAGTGCATCATCTACTATAGGTCATGAGAAAATAGGGCACTTCAAAGTTTGTACCTATGTCATGCACATGGTGAAACAGTTTCAAGCACGGTTAAAGCTCTAGCTATTATTTTTCTCTGTTTTAGCGGTCATTTCTCCCATTTCTTGCTCTCTAGTTCTCATTTGTATCTAAGTATTCTCATTGCTTAATCTCTCTCAACAGGAATTAATTTGTTACATGGTACTTACATGTTTATTCCTGGCATCTTCTGATGCCCATCCCTTCTTATCACTAGAGTAACACTCCTTGTATAGTCTGATATTGCCACAATTCTGATAATACAAGAGTCAAAGTCAAAAGACATGAATATAAGATAGCTACAAGTTTCGATATTCTGCTTTCACCACAATTGTGACACAAGATAAAGATAAGTAATAGTGACTTACTAATTCATGTTGAACCGCTACAAATGACTTTGTTCCCTTCTTGTGAACATAAGGTAGGTTTGAGCGGTTAGCCTTCCCAATTGTGGACCGTTTCTGCATATGGTAGTATTTTGTAAACAAATAAGGCATGGTTGAGTGATAAAGATAGATGCAAAACTGTTGACATCCATTCAAAGACTACCATACCTTAAATTCTTCTGTTTCAAAATGATCACAGAGCCAAATCCAGTCTCCAACTCTATTATCAATAAGGGGAGGATATGGATTGCTTCTAACATCATCACCAGATTTTACATAATGTTCATAACACTTGTGACGGAAACTTTTGTAGCTTGAAGAGAATAGCAGATCCACACAGCCTTTGATATGATCTTGGGTGAAATCAAGATTGAACTTAAGCTACGAAGAAAGAACTCAAAGTTAAAACTACACATATTCTAAGTTTGAAAGTTTGATAATCTTACATACCTTTAGAAGTTCATACAACGGATCCTTATCATCCTCACTAAGACTATGCCACCCGGCACGTTGGATAGGTGCATGGTACCGTGTAAGAAGTCCAATCTCTCTGGAAAGTAGTTCATTGTTTTCTCCAATAGGTCTTCTCTCTTCGGAGATGGTCAAGTTTAGTGGATGACCTGCCCTTTTGATCAAACGCTCCAAGCCCTTTCCCTTATTTATCCCACGCACCTTCCTGGATTTTGATGCTGAGGTACTCCCAGAATGTTGACCTTGAGATTGTGGGGCATTCCTTGGTGGGCGAACTGTTCGTCCAGGTCCCATCTGCCATAGAATTAAAAGAATGGAACAATACCCAGATTGTTTATATTAGAAAGATAGGGAAATCAGATTTGCTACGTCAATAGAAACAAACCACGAGTTACATAGTAATTAGATATGTTGTGGCAACAGAAATAAATCATAAGTATCAATAGTAATCCGAAATAACCTGAAACAGGATACATATAGTCTGATATACACTGAAACATGACACCATTATTCTAATATAACCTGAAACGGGACACATGTAGTCTAACATAACCTGAAATAGGAGACATGTAACCCGATACAACACATATTATTCTACTACTCTGGTTCCTCTTCAAAATTATCCTGAGAGACATGGCTCTCCTTCAAAGATGCCAACTCTTTTGGATCAGTAACAATTTCTGGTGCAACATCATGTCGACACGAGACATTGCCTTCAAAAGTTTCATCGATGGAAACATTGGTAGCTTCCTCCTCTTGAAATGCAATATCTTCGCTAGCATCATCTTCATTGACTTGATTCCAAACCTCTGGATCGAAAAGATGGCGATGCGGAGCCTTCTGCACAACTAGCCAATCTCCCTTCAATTTTGTATCACGTACATAGAAGACTTGGCTCACTTGACTAGCCAGTACAAAGGAGTCATCTTGGTACCACTTGCTTCCTATATTAACACTAACAAAGTCGTCATCGATCCTCACAGGCTTGTTACTCTCTAAACCATACCATTCACACTCAAATAAAGCAACATGTCGATCATTGGGGTAATCCAGGACATATATATTTTTAAGAATACCATAATATGTGATATTTTGCCCCTTATGTTGGCCCTCTGTGCACACACCACTATTCTGACTTTTACGACCATCTTCACGCTCCTTTGTCAAGAATCTAACACCACCAACAATGCATCCTGAGAATTTGTGTACTCTCTTATGCGGTCCAATTGCCAATGCATACAAACAGTCAGACACTAGGGATGCTCCTTGGTTGCGCAGATTGATCACCTAAATTCCACAAGTAATGCAAGTTAACTCATGGAAGCCATTGCCTGGACTGGTGTAGCATGATTGGCGAAGCCATTGCAAGTTAACTCAAGTAATAGCATGGACTTACTCTTTGGCGCAGCCATGAACCAAACTGTTCATGTTGCCTATTTTCAATATTTATCCGCACCTTCAGCCAGTAGGGCATCCTCATGCTCACTAGAAAGAAATGTCGAGGGATGAGTTTCTAACTAGTTGAGGATGTATAATTATAACTTAAAGTTTATAACATGTATACTTACTATAGGTATTCTTGTAGTTCCTCACAATTATTTAGCACATACCAAGACAGAGAATCATACTGATCTTGTGTTAACATAAGGTCATCCCTATGGCCAAAAGCACGGAAACTAGTTGAGAATACCGAGAAACGATCAAGTGGTTGTCTCTCCCCATCAAAATTCCGCTCTTGTCTATTGAACCTTGTCTCAATTCCATGTAGATACATGGAGTAGAATGTTGAGCACTCCTTCATAACATAAGCTTCAGCAATTGAACCCTCTGGGTGTGCCCTATTGCTCACCATGCCTTTCAAAGTACCAAGGAACCTGCAGCCCAAATTTTCTTACTACAACACATTTCTACACACTAATAGAACTGTAGAAGGGTGGAAGGACTAATGTGATGAAGAACACGCTACCTTTCAATGAAGAACATCCATCTGTATTGTACAGGACCTCCAAGCCTTGCTTGCTGTGGTAGATGCACTGCTAAGTGCACGCTAATATCAAAGAATGCAGGTGGGAGAATCATTTCTAGTTTGCACAATACAATTACTATTTGTTGTTCCAACTTATCCAAGATATCCAGCTTCAATGTCTTGGAGCATAATTGGCGGAAAAAACTACCAAGCTGCAGAAGTGCATCACAGATATCTTTGTGCAGAAATCCTCGCATTCCAATCGGGAGTTATACACATCAATGTCCCTTCCTGGTGACTTCTTCCCAGGGATCAATAATGTCATGAGCAAGAAGGGCTCTTTCATGCTTCTCCATGGAGGCAAGTTATACACAACTACAATGACAGGCCACACACTATATGAGCTACTCATAATTCCAAATGGATTGAAACCATCGGTGCCAACCCCGAGTCGCAAATGGCGAGGGTCTTCATCCAGCCAGGGATATTTCTTATCCATATGTTTCCAAGCATCGCCATCCGGAGGACCCCTCAACACATTTGGTTCGACAACTCTCTTATCCCTATGATAACGCAAATCTGAAGCTATTTCCTTGTTCATGAACAGCCGTTGTAATCTAGGGATTAAGGGAAAGTAGCGCAACACTTTCTGAGGTACTCGCTTCCCCTTGCCCTTTTGTGTCTTCCACCTCGATTCCTTGCAAACTGGGCACTCGTCCTTGTCCGCATGCTCCTTCCAGAATAGAACACAATCATTTTTGCAAGCATCAATACTTTCATAACCTAGCCCTAGATCTCTCAGCATCTTCTTTGCTTCGTAGTACGTGGCTGGAAGCGAGTTACCGGCTGGCAAAGCCTCCTTCTGAAGCTTGAGTAACATGTCAAAAGATTTGTTGCTCCAATGGTTAAGATCTTTGAGGTGTACCAGCTTTAAAACAAAGGATAGCACCGAGTGACATTTGCAGCCCGGGTACAGCTCACGTTGTGCACTTCTGAGCAAGCCGTCAAATCTGGTTGATGACTCATTGGGCTCCGGAATGCTACCTCCAGCAGGATTATGGTTATCTTGCTCGTCAACCCCAACCGTGGCTCTATGGATATCTCCTAGCAGATCTTGGACCATATCAAATCCATCAAAATCATCAACATCTTCCTCATCTTCAAGTGACTCATCAACTTGGTCTTCATCATTGCTAACTTGTTCTCCATGGAATACCCATTTTGTGTACGAAGTTTGTATACCATACAATAACAAATGGGTTCGAACTTGACTAACACTCTGCTGACTTATATTCATACAAGTTTCACAAGGGCAACGCATCTTATCATTGCCGTTGTTATGTTGACAAGAAAAATCAATGAATGCATTCACCCCTGAAACGTAATCGCTTGAAAACCTATCAGGCAACCTCATCCAACTCTTATCCATACTCTATCTTTTCCTGCACAAGCACTCTACAAGTGAACCAAAATAGTACTAGAAATGTAAAATATAACAACATAACCACATTACCTACAATATACAAGGAACTGTATAATGTTGTACTAGAATATAATATCACAGCAGCAACAGTCCAAGGAACTGTATAATGTTGTACTAGAATTGTATACAAGGACAGTCTTCAAACATTCTACTACAACATTATACAAAGACAGCCTTCATAGAACAGTATATCCTTGGAAAACATTATACTACAAGTCCTAATGCTATAAACATTATATTCAAATCACAAAACCGAACTCTACATCATAGGCCAAGCCAGTTTTCAAATTACAAAGTAAATGCTACATGTATATTTTACTTCCACATTTCCACAAACACTTGAAGTGCATGATTTAGCCATCAAGTACTCCAAGCAAATTAATGGAGAGACACTGGGAAGGAGGCAAGGACAAAGGGGAGATCATTCTTACGGGTTGAAGCCTGTGAGAGCGAGATCTCGCGAGCTTGGGCGTCTCCTTCAGAGCTGGTTGGGGAAGAAGGAACCCTAGGCGCCTGTTGCAGCAGCCTAGGTACGTTGACCACGCGGCAGGCGCCTGTCTGCTATCGCGGCCGCTCCTGCGTCCCCTCCCCCACGCAGCCGCGCTACCACCACCGCCGCAAGGGACACGGCCGCCGCTGCCGCAAGGAACGCGCCCTCCGCCTTCCGCCGCCCCCTCCGCCGGAAGGAATGGGCCCTCCGCCTTCTGCCGCCCCCTCCGCAAGGACCCGCCGTGGCCGTCGGCCGCCGCCAGGGACGATTTGATTTGGGGATTTGGGGTGAGTCGCCTTGCCGTCGGCCGCCGCCAGGAAAGAGATCTGCCTCGCCTCTGTTTTCTTCGAGAGTGGGGATGGATGGATGCCCTGGAGCGGAGCCGATTGGCTTTTTTTTCAATTTCCTCCCTGGTTGCTATAAGTACTCACATGATTGAATAGTACCCATTCGTGACAGCTGACTATAGTAACCGAGTTTGTACTAAACTGGTTGCAATTAGTATATCTATAGGCACCAAAATGCTTGGTAACAATAGGTGTGGTCGCTAATACTACATTTTCTTGTAGTGGATGGCCACGATGGACGAAGACGGTCGCGGCGAGGTGGCGCGACGGAGGAGGGCGGCCGCGGGGGACGAAGGCCGCGGTGAACACGGCGGACGAGGGGGCGGCTGGCGTCAAGGACCCCGGCGGACGAGGGCGGACGCGGAGGATGAAGACGGCCGCGGCGAGGGGCCGCAATGGAGGAGGGCAGACGCGTTGGAAGAAGGCCCCGGTGGACGAGGAGGCCGCGGAGGACGAGGATGGCCAGGGTGGTGGTGGAGTACGGACGTCGGCGACGAGGGGGGCGGGCCGGATTATGAAGAGTGAAGAGAAGTTTGAGTTTACAGATGCGGTTTTGGGGAAAAATTGGATCGGCGTTGGGGTCGACAATAGCAACGGCGGGTACAGGCTAATGCCTGCGACGCCAAGTAGCAGCATCGGGCACTACCAATTCCCCGGCCACGCCGTTTACAAGGTTTAGTACCTATGCTTTCCTTCGAAATTTTTGGTGCTAAAATACTTGTGGCGGGCAATACCTAATATCCGCCGATGCTAACTTCTTTTTCTGAAAAAGGGGCACTTATTACCAAAAAGGTTTAAACATTAGCCGGTACTAACTTCTGAATATATAAAATCTATATTTTGCTCGGCCAACATAATTTAGCTATGGTGGGCATAATATCTGCCCGCCATTGTTAGGTAAGGTAGCTGTGGTGGGTACTCCGCACCGCCCGCCACTGCTCACATTCAGCACGCGGGCACATCTGGGAGGGCGCACGTGGCGGGTGGTTATTTCCACCCACCACTGCTGGTGTAGCTCAAGTGGCAGGCCCATTTTGTTACCCGGCACTGCTTGTTTTTGAAATTAGCTGTGACGGGTGTTACGTAGTGCCCACCACCATATGAGTTCACCTATAAGATTTTCGCAGTAGTGCATCGTCCTCGGCTTCGTGGAGCTGGACACGGTGTGATGACTGTGTCCACCAGCTTTCCCGACAGCGTGATGGAAAGCGAGCAACACCAGGACAGCCATGGCACGGTCGTTAGCCAAAGGACGTGTGCGGTGTACGTCCATGGCAGGAGAGGCAGGAGTCCTACATGGCCCTGAGGGTCCCCTCTGCTGGTTATGTCCATGGTGGGAAATTGGTTGGGGCGCGGGCATGGCATGTTCATCCAGGCGGACGGAATGAGACCCGCGGAGTGTGGAACAGATGCGTATGTCTGAGCGGCATGATTGACGTACATATTGAAGCAAGACGAGCAGTAAGTATTGTGGTATTCCGGCTCATTGGAGTTGAGGATTCGTGGTAGTCTCCTAAATAAAATTGCACTGAGCGATTTGTGGGTGTATAAGCAATCAATGGATCGGTGTTGTCCTCTTGGATTTTGCTTTATCCCATTGTTGTAGGATTTAAAAAAAAATGTGTACACTTTTGGTATTTTTTTCATTCATATTTCGTCCTTTTTTCGTTCAAAGTTTCAAATTTTGGATTGTTCCACCCACCCCTCAATCCACTGGCCTGGACATCCCTCCAACCACCCCTCCTTCGGCGTCCGGTTACCAACCCTCGTGCACACACATAATCACCACATTAGCTCTGTGAGCGAGGCCTTGGCTAGCAGATCACCCTGCCTTCCGAACTTGTTGTCGCCCAGGGACACCACGGCCGTCTCTATTCGTCATCTTCATCATATCTCGTAGGAATCGGTCACACTGCTATTTTTTAAGCTGGAAACTGTAGAAAACAGAATACTTCTACCGTTTGTTCATATGTATACATATACAATAAGAGTAGTAACATTCTCATGTTAGCTTAACCCAAGGAAGGTCAAAATTAGTATGGAATTTGTGAAGATTCTTGATAAGGAAGGCCTTGTTGTGCAAATCCATATTAATAACATCTAGTCCTCTATTGCTTTAGGTTTTGCAGACTTTGTCCCAGGCCATAAGAGTAGGTCCTCTTCCTTCCTGTCCAAATTTGTGTAAGGAATAGAAAAAAACTATTTCCGGCTAAGACAACCCCAACATTCTCCTTGGCTTGACGCTCGAATGCCTACCTGCATTTCTCCACCAATTAAATATACAAGCATCGTGTGAGGGCCTACATTAGCTAAGGAAAAGTAGTGCACATGCGGAGGCAATGGACACCGATCGGGTAGGGCCACGTAGAAGATATCAACTGGCTAGACAGAGCCCCATAAAAGGCACCGAAGAGGCTGCGTGTCCATTTACATGTGTCCACTAGATGAGTTCTTACAAAGTTAAAAGTTTTACATATTTGTACCAAAGAGTCATCCGTATTTATGGTTATGCAGAGAAGACCAAAGTTGGTTTGACCTAGGGTTAGGAGGTATGAGAAACAAAACCACATATATTGATTATCCTAAAAGTCCTACCAACTTGGAAGTCAGCGATGCAAGAATGGCACTCCCCGGAGAACAACTTTGTCATTGCGGTCCTATGACATGTCGCTGTGTTGGTAATATATGTCAAAGTTGTATACTAGGTTGTAGCACAAAGATTTTAGACGCCTGCTCCCAGGACGGGCAGCATGTCCTGATGTTCCGTGCTATAGCAACTCCAACCAAGCTGGGTATCACCGTGATCGACGGCTGTGTCCGTCGGGCATCTTCTATTGCAACTCATGCAACGGGCAACACCACCTCGATTTGTGGGTGCATAAGCAATCAATGGATCGGTGTTGTCTAGTTTGATTCTGCCTTATTCCATTGTTGCAGGATTTAAAAATGTGTACAATTTAGGTCTTTTTTCAATCATATTTCGTTCAAAAATTCAAATTTTGGATTGTTCCCTCCACCCCTCCAACCACTGGCCTAGACATCCCTCCAACCACCCCTCCTTGGCATCCAGTGACCCCTCGTGCCCACACATAATCACCGCATTGCTTCTGTCCTCGAGGCCTTGGTTAGCAGCAGAGCCTTGCCTTGCAAACTCGATGTCGCTCGGGGACACCACGGCCATCTCGCAGAAATCGACTGAACTGATATTTCTTAAGCAAGAAACCGTAGAGAAAACAATACTTCTACCATTTGTCCATATGTATACATATACAATAAGAGTACTAACATTCCCATGCTAGCTTAACCAAAAGAAGGTCAAAATTATTATAGAATTTGTGAAGATTCTTGATAAGAAAGGCCTTGCTGTGGGAATCAATATTGATAACACCCAATCCTCCATGGCTTTTGGGTTTCCAGACTTCGTCTCAGGCCATAAGAGCAGGGCCCTTTCTTCCTATCCAAATTAGTTTCAACCCTGTTCAACCGATTAGTTGCTACTTCCGTAAAGATTTTAAAGCCGACGTTTAGAAGGCAAATCGCTGGATATTGCTGAATACGACTAGCATCCTTAGTCTTGGGCAGTAGAATAATTTTCCCAAAGTTTAAACTAGCAATGTCAACATTTTCTTTATGTAGTTGGTTAAACAACTGAATCAAGTCCACCTTAATCATATAACAAAAACATTGGTAGAACTCCGCCGAAAAACCGTCTGGCCTAGGGGCCTTGTTGTGTTCTATTTCAAACTCCGCTGTGTGAATTTTGTCCTCAGTTAACGGAGAGGTTGAAAACTCATGTTACGCCTGCAAAACATGAGGAATGTCATGATTATGTGACTCATCCAGCGCAAAAGAATTTTCAGCTGAAGCTCCAAAAAGCTATTTGTAATAATTAATACTGAAGGTCCAAAAAGGTCTTTGACTTACTGCAAGCAAAATATAAAACTACTGAAGGGCAAATGTTCTCTCAAGAATGGCAATATTGACGCAGGGACTTTCATGGTTGTGCTTAGCACCAATAAATTCCGTGGCACGAGTTCTTGAATTACTGGATTTAAGAGCCATATATGGAGTCAGCCCGCCTACAGTTTTCCTCGAGTTAATAATAGATTGGATTTTCTGGATGGACAGAGAGGGCCCACATCAGATGTTGGAAATCACGGTGCACATGCGGAGGCTAGGGGCGTTCATGGGGCAGCATCTCATAGAAGACACCATCTGGTTGGAGGGAGCTCCATAAAAGGAGATGAAGAGAATACATATCCAGTCGATGAGGTCTCACAAAATTACGTTCGTTTGCCAGATTCGTGCAACAATCATCCATCATGTAGATCGTGCAATAGGGTTAGGAGGTATCAGAAATTGGACAACATCATAGGGGTGGAACAAGAGTTGTGGGTGCGGGGTGAGCAGCGGCTGCTGATAGGACTTCTGTAGGTTGCCTGACGCTGGGACGATCAATACGCGATGGGGGATTTTTTGAATCATTGGTCTCGGGAGCCATACATGTAGGTCTGCTTGGACTGGCCTCCATTTTCGCCTTTTAAATGCTCTAGTCTAGAAAACTCCTGAGCAATGCTGCCGTGACGGGTGAGCTGCAATGTTGGATGTCGTAACAGCAAGTCTCCGGCCACGTTTCATCTCGGCGAGTCACCTTTGTGGCCTATTTCACTCGCGTTCGTTAGCCAAGAAGGGGATTTTGGGCAACAGCCCCTATTTTTCTTTTGATTTTCTATTTTCAATCCTTTATGTCTTTTGAATCAGAAGTCTAACATAAGTTTTGTTTTCATATTCGCGTTCATTGTGACAAGTGCTTTGAAATAAGACCCATTTCAATACGTTTTGATGAGTTTTTGAATCTCTATTAAGTTCCGCCAGCCAAACTTGATGCGGCGAACGAAAAAAAAATCATAGGTTTTAGAAACTACTCCCTCCATTCCATAATTTGCTCATAAAGAATTATAGAATGGAGGGAGTAAAACTTAAAACTACAAGTTCTCTCGTCCAACAACTTTGCAGATAGTGAGCAAGTCGTGTGGCCGGGCAGGCTGGACAGGTGTGTGCCCCTGCAGCTACAGGCCCCTGAGAATATCCTATGTCTTTCATCATGTACTACTATGTCAGATTAAGTAAGTGTTCTATGTATGTGATCACTACCTCATGTTAATGTGTTCATGCAGCCGACGTACTCATTTATCAAACGATTAGGCTATGTACTTGTGTGTCTACCTTTATTAGCTTCCGTCTACGAACTCTTGGTGCTGCGTCTAAAGGAATTAGATGACGAATCACATCATAGATTAACAAATGATTAATACCTTAATCATCAAATATCTGATGCATTTACGTGGAAGGCCATCATGCGTGGGTGAGAAGAGGTGCCAAGTGCATTATAAGGCTTAGCAACTAAAATTTTCAATGCATAGGTGCTTAGTTTTTGGTTGCTAAGCTCCCTTCATTTAATTAGGAATAGACTCAGATTTGCGATTCCACCCAGATACATGGGCTTAGCATCGTTTCCTCCTGAGTTCACCATACTACTCTCTATCTTCTTAATTAACACGTCACATCAGATTTTCTGCTTAATTGGCAACCTTAGCACATGTTCAAGGTGGAGCATTGGGAGAGGCGTAAGTCCTTCTTTATGCCATTCCAATGCTCTACCTAGGAAGAAAAAAGGCCGAGTGCGTGAACCTAGGCAACACCAATTTAATGATGGAAGCTCACTAATGCATGAAAGAGTTTAGTTGCTAATTCATTAAATGAAGGGAACTTAGCTACAGTTAAGCACCTATATTGGGGCCTTTAGTTGCTAAAGTCTTTAATATACTTAGCCCCTCGTCTAGGCACCTGCCTATTGGAAGAGGCATCATTGTAAAGTTAACTTGTGAAGCATACTCATTAAGACACATCACTTCACAAATAATAGTCATTAGAGTAAATAGGATTAATTGAGTGTATTGAATCTTAGAAGTTGGCGCATCTCCCATAGTCATGTTCTTCGACTTAAAAAGACATTTACTGGTGAAATGATGTCTGTTACATGAAGAGAAACATTCACTGATAAGATATGGTCCTTGATGAAACAATGCCTTTTTTTGGAAAGGTGTATCCCTAGGACAAGAGATGTCCCATTGTGAAAACATACTCCCCTTGGTGAAATGAAGCGCTAGAACATTTACACTAAGACGTTATAAATTTCACTATGTAACTTCCCAAAGGATGTGATAATAAAAATTGCATTGGCTGTGCCAAAACACTAATGCACTATAATTTCTTTATCCGCTTTAATGAAACTTGAACCTATCAAATGCAAACTTGAAAATATTGAAAAAATATACAAAAATCTCAAATTAATTTCACCAAAAGAATCAAACAATATCTACAACAAAGCATGATCCTTAAACTAATATTTACTAATAGTGAAGAATATAAGTGCTAATATCTTATGCATGCATGTAGGGAAATGTTTAGATATAATTCGACCGGTCGAGATTTATATGTGTCTGATCACTTCTAACATTATAAAATATTGGAAATATTGACAGGTAAAACTAGTTCTCCTAACTCCATGCATCGCTAAGGGAAAAAGTCCACAAAACAGTTATGTTATACGAACCAAACATTATTTTGTAGAACAACGATGATAATGTTGTTTCGGTTACACACCGGTGTCCAAGTGTTGGTTTGGAAGCTAAGACTCTGATGTCATGCACCAAATAATGTTGGGTTTGTATAATATTCATAATGTAAACTAGTCAGCTTCAATTAAGTCATCTCTGATGTGGTCTCTTTTTGCGCTGCCACCGCGTTCTTCTTCCTCCAACCCGGTCAATCCTCCGGCAGCTAGAGACTCTAACACGCACCACCTCACCTCCTATCTTGCCTGAGCTATCCTTGCGGGGTCCCATTTCTAGAGGTCGATCCAGTCAATCAAGCATGACATTTGACTAGAACTTTTAGTCTCCATAGGCAATGGATAGGGACCCTCTTTTGGCTGGAGCCTTGGTTTCCTGGATCTCCATTATATACTGATTTCTTGGACTTGTTTTCTATCTCCTCGGACCCAATGTTTTTGAGGTTCTTGGCTACCCACAATGGGAATTGGAACATCTTGTTCCGAAGAACGTTTGGACCCGAGGAAACAATTGATTCAGCCCAGCCTTTGAACGGAGCTTCCACTTTGGGGCTCTTCTTTATTGGCTCGACATACAACACCTTATGCTAGCGACTGACTCTTGTGTGGACCACACCTTTGTGGAAGGCAACCTCACATCGAATGATCAAGATCTTCGCGTGGCAACTTCCACGGGATAGTCTCCATCAGGAATAGAGGTTGTCAAGCGGAATGGTCCTGGCAATGGTTTATGCCTCTTTTGTGGTGTCCTAGAGACTAGGACCCATATATTTTCCGCTTGCCTGGCTGGCAAATTTCTTTGATACTTTGTCCGTGAGGCTCTAGGGCCTAATTGGAAGTCCAGACTTGTTTGGGTTTGTCAAAATTTGTTCCAACCAGACTAAGAGGAGAAGTCGCCTCTTTGGATTAGGGGGTGCACACCATGTCGTCCCGCAGTTCTTGTGTCGAGCCGATGACCCACCAACAACTGAAGAATGGACCATGCATGCCCTGGTCCTCGACGTCATTAAGATGGAGTTCTCCAAAATTTGGCAAACACTTCAAGCCGTATTTGAATGATCGGCATGTTTATCACCAGATTGTAACCGACCATGTGTAAACCCTAGATAACCTCGATGCCTATTTAAGCAGAGGGGCTTAGTCTGTAGAGGCAGAATTTCAAGGTCTAGCTTTTGGAACTCATTCATACAATCTTGAGGTAGATCATACTTTACTTTGTACCCCATCCACAGTCAATATAACAAGAGAAGGATGTAGGGTTTTACCTCCTTGAGAGGACCAGGAACTGGGTAAAATATCGTGTCCCCATTCTTCCTGTTACCATCGTTCCAAGACCACTAGCTCGAGACCCCCTACCCGAGATCCGCTGGTTTTAGCACCGACACCCTCCACTTCTAATATTTTTGTATCGCGCCCACTACTTCTATTATGTATTTTGAATGCAACGAAAGGCATGTTTAATACTCCCTCCATTCCACAATGTAGTGCGCCCGCGTTTCCCGAAATCTAAATTTGACCATAAATTTAGCCAACGAGACCGATTGCGGCGGGAGCAAAAATTATAACACTGAATTCGTATCGAAATACCTACGTATAGAGTGAATAGGCCGATTTGATCATTTTGCTTTTTTTCCTCACCTACTTATTGTTCTGGTCCTAACTATCAGGTCAGTGTTGCCAGTGTTTGTGTGTGTGTGTGTGTGTGGGCGCGCACGCGTTGGTGTTGGCTATGTGCATCCTAACTATCAACAGGCCGAATATATGCTCATTGTGTTTGTATCATCTTGATATCTTATTTTGAGTCAATAAAATCAACTCTTTATCGAAAAATGTGTGGTCTCCTGAAGCCATAAACTGCCGTTTGCCAGGAACGCCCTGTTGCACAGGAGGGCGCCGACTAGGCCGTGCACTTCGAATACGAGTGTGAAAGAACTCAAAAAAGGTAGCTCGGTGGTAACCACTGCGATAGAACTGGCTTGTTGACTGAAATACAACCGTAATCTAAAAGAAACTAACTACGGTTCTGGACTTAACACTGTTTGACAAAATCCTGATATTTTCCACAGTTTTTAAACATACAATTTTTTCACAAACGAAAACAAAATTGATGAAAATGAACAAATTTTCAATTTACCAAACATTTTTTGAAAACATGAAGGTTTTGGAATTTGTGAACAATTTTTTAAAGCATGAACATTGTTTGAATCTTGAAAACAAAGTTCGAAACGGAGAACAAATTTCGAAGCGTGAACAATTTTCTATAGCACGAACATTTTTTGAATTTTGAGAACAGATTTTGAAATGGAGAACAAATTTTAAAAATTCCGAACAAATTTGGAAGCATGAATTTGTTTTGAATACGTGAACAAAAAATAGAACTTTTTGTGTAATGAGAACAGTTTTTGAATTTTGAGAACATTTTCCTGAATTTTGAGAACATTTTTTAAAAAACGGAACTTTTTTGTGTAATGAGAACAGTTTTTCAATTTTGAGAACATTTTTTGAAAACATTGGAATTTGTGAACAATTTTTAAAGAATGAACATTTTTTGAATCTTGACAACAAATTTCGAAATAGATAACAAATTTAGAAGCGCAAACTGTTTTTTAAAGCACGAACATTTTTAGAATCTTGAGAACAAATTTTGAAACGGAGAACAATTTTAAAAAACCCCGAACAAATTTGAAAGCGTGATTTTTTTAATACGTGAACAAAAAAATCAAATCTGGTACATTCTCTGAATTGTTTCGAATACGTGAACTTTTTTGTGTAATGAGAACAAATTTTCAATTTTGAGAACATTTTTTGGAAAACTGAACATTCTTTTGAAACACGAACAAAACTTGAATCTTTTGAAAAAAGTTTGAAAAAAAGAGAAGAAAATGAAAAAAATAAAAACCAAAGAAAGAAAATTTGTTGAAAAGAGAAATTAACTCAAAAATGAAAACTGAAAGAAAGGAAAAAAGTAAGGAAAAGAAAAGGAAAAAGAACCAGAAAAAGTAAGAAAAAAAACAGAAAGAGTAAAAAAGGAAAAAGGAAAAGGAAAAAATGAAAAACCGTTTCCGGAACCTTCTAAATAGTTCCCAAGACCAGTAAGAACCGGCTGGAAACGCTGTAGAAGGTTCCCGAAACCGGAACCTGTACGGACGCTACGGATGGGCCGACCCAAATCGCTCGCTAGTCGGTTCCGTCTGTGATTCGTCGACAGTTTGACGCATTATGCGTCAAATAGGTTTTTCCCCGTTTGCCAATCTATCCTACCGAGAATTGAACATATAAACCCTGGTAGACTACCCGCATAACTGGGGGCATCGCTCGCGCTCGCCACTTTTGACCGCCCGATCGAACTTCCACAGTAATTTTTTGGCTGCTGGCCTCTGGTCAACCGTTTGCTTTTTTTCACTTTTGCGCCTGCTTCACAAGAGAATGACAAGTGGGGCTCGTAGCCGTGGGGTCGCAAGATCAACATGAGTTTTCTTCAGATTTTGGTACGTGAAGTCTGGGTCGCGTGGTCGCCAATCGCGATCCGGGTAAAAGGAACCCTAGACCCACGAGCCAATCCCGCTTCCGGCAGCCGCTTCCCTCGCTTCCTCCGCAGCCGCTTCCCCCGCTCCCTCCGCAGCGAGCCAATCCCGCAGCCGCCTCCCTTGCTTCCTCCGCAGCCGCCTCCCCCGCTCCCTCCGCACCTCGTCCCCTGAGCCCGTTCCCCTCTTTCTCTGCTCTCCACTATGCCGCCTCCTCCTCTCTCACTTTTCTCTCCGGTGGCGGTGCCAAAAGAAGGCGCACACGAGCGGTGGATCCGTGCCGGAGAAGAGCTGCGGGGACTGCGCTTCGGTCGCGGTGGGGTGCATCTGCTGGGAAGACGCTCACAGCCGCCAAAGAAGGCACACACGGGCGGTGGATCTGTGCCGGAGAAGAGCGGTGGGGACTGCGCTTCGGTCGCGGTGGGTGCAGCGGCGGGGAAGACGAACTAGGTCCGTCGCCCATCTTCACCTCCTCGCCGCGTCCTTGCTGCCTCCATGGCCAAGCGCACATATTTTTTTTCTGTCCCTCCATGGCGCTCGTTGCCGGCGGCATCTCGAGGAACATGTGACCTCCATGGTGCTCGCTGCCGCTCTGAATAGGTGAGCCCCCTCTCTCTTTTCCCTCTTACCCTGCCTTTTTCTCTACCTGCAGCTGCTCATCCTCCAATCTCTTCCATTCAGACAGGCTGGACGCAACGCACACGGTCTAGGAAGGCCACGGCATGACTGTGTGATGCAGTGAGGGCAACAACGACAACGGAGGAATCTATCCTCGTCTAGCTCCCACCCAGGCGGAGAGTTCGAGGACATCTCCCAGTTAGCGGGGGAGAGTCGAGCACATGTCAGCTCTTTCTTTTCCTTTCCTTATGTTCCCATGATGACCTGGGATTACCTGCAATTACTCAAGTGATTAGTTATGACCTGTAGTATCTGGACCTTCTTTGGTTTGGTCAAATTAGCATTGATCATCCATTTTTCTAAATTTATTGGTATTTTTAGTATGCAATTTGCTTGCTTGGTTTAGTCGCTTGTAATTAGTGTACATGCATGTAACTTGTCCCTGTTAGCTTTTGTTTTTGCAGGTTAGTAGTTACCGGTTGATTTTTTGTGTTCAAACTATTTTTGTGTTCTTTTATTGTCAATTGTAGGTGCTGCTTCTATCTTCTGGAAGTTAACTGCATTTTTCCTTCTAAAATCCCCAGACCAGGCTGTCATTGACAAAGAAAGGAGAGGAGACTACTTGGGGAAAACCGTCCAGGTTTGTCGTCAGTATATAGTGTAGCTGGAGCATTCATGGGAAACACATATATGACAAAGATTACTGGGTGTTAATTTATCTTCCTTTTCAGGTTGTTCCACATATCACAGATGAAACTTAGGATTGGATCGAACGCGTGGCAATAAAGCCGGTTGACGGTAAAGAAGGGCCTCCTGATGTTTGTGTGATAGAACTCGGTGGAACTATAGGTAAACAAAATAATTTCATATGTAGCACAGCTTGCAATGCCGCATGCTTGAAGCATACCATGTGAAACTGCGTAGTTTAGCCTATTTTCCTTCGGTTGTTCCCATAGCTGTGTAAGCCTGCCCAGTGCAGGGACAAAATCTTTTCTCACCGCGCATAATGACAGTGGCACTCTTGATGCAGGCGATATTAAATCAATGCCTTTTATTGAAGCATTAGGTCAATTTTCATACCGTGTAGGTCAGTAAAGATCAGCTCTTCCCTGAATGTCTATATATATTTTGGTATTTGCTCGCTTTTATACATTTAACTTCCTTATTCTGAGTTGTAGGACCTGGAAATTTCTTCCTGGTCCATGTCAGCCTTGTTCCAGTACTAAATGTAGTTGGTGAGCAGGTATGTTTTACTCATTTACAATGAGCTAAGATAATGAGAAGTTGCTGCAATGCTTGCAGTTCTATTGAGGTCCATGTCATGTAGTATTACTATATGCCAAATAGGCACTTTTTGCAAAGAAATATAAGTACGTACCTGAAAAACCATTTTTCTGAATGATATGAACTACCAAAGTGTAATTGTACTTTGTAGTAGTTTCTGCTGAGATGCAATTTGGCTTAGGCAAAGTGGCACCTTGTTATTATAGCAAAATGGAAGGAGGTTACAAACATAGAAAATATTGAATTATTGACGGATCTCTCAAAACAGTCTCAGCTGGTTGTAGGTTGTTTGGTGAGGTTGGTCGTGTTTTTCTCTGTTTTCTTTTATGGCCTTATCATTGGCGGGTGTGGTGCTCATTACAAATATTTGTAAACCTTGGCTGCTCACGCTTCTTTGGTGCTTTCTACTCAATGAAATGACACGCTTCGGGATGTGTTTGAGAAAAAAAACAGTTATCTGAGTTTATTGCATTCGATATTTTCTTGCAAATCACGATCTATCTTCCATTTATGCAGAAAACTAAGCCTACTTAAGGTAATCCCTCGGCCAAAACAAATTGGAGGGGAAGATCGTCAAGGTTAGTGACCCAGTTTGTTCAGATATATTATTGCCTACTTAAGATGTCGGTGCCGTCGCCTTCCGTAGCCATGACCTTGTTTGTTTAGATATATTATTGCCTACTTAAGATGAAGCCAGTCACAGTTCTCATTACACAGGATGATTTTTGTCATGTGTCATGCTTCAAGAAAAGCAGGCTGGACTTACATCTATTTGGAATATTTAGATGGCCAAGGTCAAAGAGTATCAAGGTGCTTCTAACTGATCTCACTCTTCTTATTTGTGGTGTTCGCACACGAACACGTCACCGTGTACCTCCAACGCCGAGGGTGATGTATCGTGGCTCACGCCGAAGGAGACCCGTCTGGAAGCGCGGTACGCAAGCAATCTGGCGGGTGCTTTTCAGGACCCGAAACCCCACGCGCCCGGGAGGGACCCCGTCTTGACGTGTGGTGGCTATGGGCTGCCCTAGGTCAGTTCACCCGCCCCTAGAGCCTCGAGGATCGCAGCCCTTCAACATGAAGAACAAACAAAGAACGAGAGAGAAAGAACAAGGCAGGGATGTAAAACTAGGGTAAAAAAGTAGATGTGTTTTGCGATTGTGTGTTGTTGTTCAACCGGCCGTCACCCCATGGGTATATAAGAGGCGGCTGGACTTCCCGTGCAAGGAAAAGGTTTGGATTCACGTCCAAAACCCTAGTCAAATTCGGATTGGTTTTGTCCGAACTTTCCAAAACTATTCGGTTTAAACTGGTTGCACCTTGCGGGTCTTTTTTGTGGTGGTAAACGACCTTGGATGAAAACGATCCCAAAAGCAATCTTGACCGTTTCGACGAGGCGAAAAACTTTCATGTTGAAAGTTTTTTGATCCGAGGTCATATTCACGGCCAAATTGCTCATGCAAAACAGCTAAATATTCACGTAGCTCATCAGACATACCCACACATGTGTCTGGTTCCGGGCGTCATATTTTGCCCATTGGAGGGTCGCGCTGTGCGGGCTCTAACTTTTGCATACAACCTCGGATTGGGACGATCTTTATATTATAATTGATCGTTTCGACGAGGCAAAGACAATCCGTGTAGAAACTTTTCTTATATGAGGCCATCTTGGAGGCGTAATCAGCCGAATAGTGTTCTGAATACAAAATCTGAGTACTTCGAACACAACTTCGGCCTTAGAGATGAGAGCGGATGACTATGACCCAAATATCAAAGTTTTTCCTTTTGACGATACGTAACTTTCTCACTTTGAGCACTTCTCCATTTGAGGCCATCTTAATTAAGTTTTTCGCCGTGCCAAAATCTGGTGTCAACACATGCCCTCCTGTTTTTCGGCAAACTTGTGTGCCGAAAAATAACTTGCACAATGCTTTTCCTAAGGACGATGTCAACACTCCATCGGCCATTTTATGTGCTTAGGGAGATAATTTCTATATCGGACATGTTTAACTTGTTTACATCATACCATGGAACCGATTACCACCAATCGGCTTTAAAGAGATTCCCATGAACCCGTTCCTCGTAGCACTAAGGAAATCAAACTCCGAGAGGTCACGCCCTGTTAAGCAAGTAACATCCGGATGATTCCAATCCACCGATGCATCGGCCAAAGCAACACAAGCCGAATTATCCGCGCCAATGACTTCTACCTCATCATCGACCCACTGTATTAAGAATTGATGCATGGTACATGGCACACATTGGTTAGCATGAACCTAGTCGCGGCCTAATATAACATTATAGTTACCTTGCACCTCGGCGATGAAGAATGTGGTGGCCAAAGTTTTGCTTCCCACGGTGAGTTCATGCACATCACACCTTTGGCCTCTGTCTTTTCTTTACCCTCAAATCCATTAAGTACCATATTGGTCTTCATCAATGCATCATTATCTAATCCCAACTTCTTGAAGACCGAGTAGGGCATAAGATTTACCACAGCACCACCATCAACGCGCATCCTAGCAACCGGCGATCCGTTAATATGACCTTTGAGGTACAATGGCTTCAAGTGTTTCACCGGTTCTTTTGGCTTCTCGAAGATAGCGTTCTTTGGACCAAAATCCAGTTGAGCCACCTCCCCTTCTTCACCTATAGCACGAAACTCGGCAGGTAAGTAATACACCATATTAATGAAGGAAATATGCCCTAGAGGCAATAATAAAGTTATTATTTATTTCCTTATTTCATGATAAATGTTTATTATTCATGCTAGAATTGTATTAACCGGAAACATAATACATGTGTGAATACATAGACAAACAGAGTGTCACTAGTATGCCTCTACTTGACTAGCTCGTTAATCAAAGATGGTTATGTTTCCTAACCATGGACAAAGAGTTGTTATTTGATTAACGGGATCACATCATTAGGTGAATGATCTGATTGACATGACCCACTGTTAGCTTAGCACCTGATCGTTTAGTATGTTGCTATTGCTTTCTTCATGACTTATACATGTTCCTATGACTATGAGATTATGCAACTCCCGTTTAACGGAGGAACACTTTGTGTGCTACCAAACGTCACAACGTAACTGGGTGATTATAAAGGAGCTCTACAGGTGTCTCCAAAGTTACATGTTGGTTTGGCGTATTTTGAGATTAGGATTTGTCACTCCGATTGTCGGAGAGGTATCTCTGGGCCCTCTTGGTAATGCACATCACATAAGCCTTGCAAGCGTTGCAACTAATGAGTTAGTTGTGACATGATGTATTACGGAACGAGTAAAGAGACTTGCCGGTAACGAGATTGAACTAGGTATTGAGATACCGACGATCGAATCTCGGGCAAGTAACATACCGATGACAAAGGGAACAACGTATGTTATTATGCGGTCTGACCGATAAAGATCTTCGTAGAATATGTGGGAGCCAATATGAGCATCCAGGTTCCGCTATTGGTTATTGACTGGAGACGTGTCTCGGTCATGTCTACATTGTTCTCGAACCCGTAGGGTCCGTACGATAAAGGTTTCGATGATAGTTATATTATGAGTTTATGAGTTTTGATGTACCGAAGGAGTTCGGAGTCCCGGATGAGATCGGGGATATGACGAGGAGTCTCGAAATGGTCGAGACGTAAAGATCGATATATTGGACGACTAGATTCGAACATCGGAAAGGTTCCGAGTGGTTCGGGTATTTTTCGGAGTACCAGGGAGTTACGGGAATACGGGGGAAGAAATATATGGGCCTTATTGGGTTTTAGGAGAGAGGGAGAGGCAGGCCGCGCGCCCCCCTATTGACTAGTCCGAATTGGACTAGGGGGAGGGGCGGCGCCCCCTCCTTCCTTCTCTTCCCTCTTCCCCTTCCTTGTCTCCTACTCCTACTACTTGGAAGGACTCCTAGTTGGACTAGGAAAGGGGGAATCCTACTCCCGGTGGGAGTAGGACTCCCCTAGGGCGCGCCATAGAGAGGGCCGGCCCTCCCCTCCTCCACTCCTTTATATACGGGGGCAGGGGGCACCCCATAGACACACAAGTTGATCTTCGTGATCGTTCCTTAGCCGTGTGCGGTGCCCCCCTCCACCATATTCTACCTCGTTCATATCGTAGCGGTGCTTAGGCGAAGCCCTGCGACGGTAGAACATCAAGATCGTCACCACGCCGTCGTGCTGACGGAACTCCTCCCCGAAGCTTTGCTGGATCGAATCCCGGGGATCGTCATCGAGCTGAACGTGTGCTAGAACTCGGAGGTGCCGTAGTTTCGGTGCTTGGATCGGTCGGATCGGGAAGACGTACGAGTACTTCCTCTACGTTGCATCAATGCTTCCGCTTCGGTCTACGAGGGTACGTAGAAAACACTCTCCCCTCTCATTGCTATGCATCACCATGATCTTGCGTGTGCGTAGGAAATTTTTTGAAATTACTACGTTCCCCAACAATTAATATCCATACCTTCCCGAACCGGCGTAGAGTCGTAATCCACCATCTCATCTTCATCCCCCAATGTGTATATTGGGCTCAAAGTTTCCTCAACTGAAGGGGATTTTTCAGGTGGTGTGGACGATGTAATAGAGGTCGCATCATCTTTTGGTGGTGAAGGTGTTGCTGCAGCTAATGTAGAAGCATCTGTGTTTTGTTTTTGTTTAGGCCCCCACACTTGTTTTGTGAGTGCCAGGGGCCGAATTTCACTTAACAATTCGTCCCTTTGCCTCTCCTCTTTCTACTCTACCTTCACGTGGTTCCTCATGCGTTTTAATCTCCTTTTCATGGTCTTGGTTAAACCGGGAGGACACCACTTAGGTTGAGTATATTTGGGATCCCTTGGTTTGGCCCTGCTTGTGCTTGCCTCATGATCACTAACCATGGAACCCTGCTGAACAATAACAATATCACAATTAGAAGTAGCCAGATTACCAACAACCGGCTTTTCGATCTCCTTTTGCTTGTCACATTCTGCAATTTCCGCATTACGTGACTTAACACGGCACACTTTTTTGTTGGCCTTACTTGGAGAAATTTTTGTTGGCCGATTAGCACCATAGCTCAAACGACCTTGTGTGGGATAATAAAGCCTCTTGCGAGCAGGCCTTCTAGGTGCTGCCCACCCCATATGAAAAGCATAAGGAGCCATTGGGGGCTGCCACCATCCTCCATTGAAGTCTCTCATGTAATATGGCGCATAGGAGGGTTGTGACATCCATGGTGTCGGTGCCCATGGCCCATATGGCCTTGCATAGCATCAAAACTCTTGTTTCGGAGGTGATCTTGAACGCTTTGAATGTGATGGCCGATTAGAGCTAGAACCGGCCGCTTGACTTGCATATTTGGATAGCAACATATCAAAAGTTGGCCTGATTCGCTTGCACTTAGCTTCACTCTTTCCCCACTTGTCAACTTCTGAATTCTTGGGCTTGATAAATTTAACGTGAGTATCTTCTTGTACTTGTGGTTGCCCCTGAGTGCAGGATTTTTCTGGTGATCTTCAATACTTCCTTGCCATCGGGTTGTCTTATCAAGAACAACCTCTCGTCCCAAGACTTTGTCGCCCTCCTTGCCTTTCCTGGGTTCACCAATAAGAACATTATCTGTAGCAGATTCAGCTATGCTAGGCCGAATCAACATTTTCTTTCCCTCCAAGTCCATCGTGTTCATCGGGAAGGGCTGTTTATCAACTTGCATCTCAGCAAAATTCAACCATCCATCATTAATGGCCGATTGTATCTGTCATCTGAAAACATTGCAATCGTTAGTAGCATGAAAAATGAATTATGGTACTTGCAATAAGCACGCCGTTCCAGCTCCTCAAACGGCGGTATGGTGTGTGATATTCTAATCATCTTATCTTGCAAGAGAGCATCAAATATTTTATCACACTTTGATATATCAAAAGTAGACCTCACTTCCTCATCACGATTCTTGCGAATCGGCTTAAGAGCATTGCACATATAAGGTTTGGCCTTTGAGGACCAAACAAATTCGGTAGTATAGACATCAACCTCATCGTCCGAATTATCATCATTGTGTTCAACCATATGGATTCTAGGCCGAGGCCAAGTTCATGTCATGTTGCCTCCACTCCAGTTGACCGCACACGCACCAAGCAGGGTGACACCCACATGATGCGCGGATAGATTTGTTTTCGTACATGTTGTTATATTTGTCACTTTAGAGTTGGCATATCCACAACTTACAAATTATTTTTCATATGTATGAGACTGTCGGCAAACTCCCTCTTTCCTGTAGCGTATGTAGAACAAGTAGTGAGAAATGAAACGATACTATCATTACTCAATTTGTTTCTGAAAAAAACTTATTAATTGCATGATTCTACAATGTCACCAATTTCGGAGCTACCGGAGTCATAGGTATTATTTCCTCCATCAATGATTTGCTTTTGCTCCAAATTATTATTGGGCACCACTAGGGATCAGACTACTGATCCCTGCCTCGCATCAGACCAGCCCAATGCCGTAGGATGAGATTGCTTCAACCGTTGGATTAGTAGGAGCGTGGGTCTTTTTCTTGGTAGTTTCCTTGCAGCTGCTTCATAGAATTAATTGCTTCCAAAAATCACGCTTGGTCAGAATTTGAACATGGGTCGACACTTGTTTCCATATAATTTTGTTCCTTAAGTTAATCACACCAAAAAATCAAGCAAAGATGTTAACCCGTGCACCTGCAAAATTTTGTTCCCATAATAGAAAATATGCTCTTCGCAAAAAAATCATAATAGAAAATATGCTTCCATAATATTCGTAAACATTCTATAATACGCTGCTTCCATATATGCTTCCGATATTCGCTCCATGTACATATAAGCACAGGTGCTTCCACATATGCATGATGCTTCCTTGTATTTCAAACTTGTTACAGATATTTATGCTAAATATATGCTTCCAACAGTACAACGCATGCTTCATACTTTATGGTCAGATTTTCCCCAACCATTGTCATTATTTCTTTTATGCTATGACTGAAGCACGCATGGTTGTGTTGCGAAGCACAATTTTGTTAGGTTGAAGCATGAGAAATGTAGTACCAAGTTCCACATACTATCGTAACTAACGAAGCACGCAGTATTTTCCAGGAAACGTATCATGTCAAATGTGTACAGATGCATTTTATGCCGTAGTGAGCCATCGAAAACATGGTTTGACAAATGCTGAAGCATGAACAAAATAGTTCTGAAGCATTAATAACAAACCAAACATGTACATACTTGGAAACCATGCCACATATGATACCGAAGCACATATCTGATACTAAATTGAAGGAAGCATATACATAGGTAGTATGAAACTTAATACAAAAATCTGATGCATTGCATCTATGACAATGAAGCACATCATTGCAACTATGTAGAGCCAACGACGTCGAGGAACCAGAGGCGTCGAGGGTAGGAAGCATGAGAGACGATGCCGACCCGAACAAAGGAACCCATCGACTGGGAGCACCATTTGATGCAACGACGCTGAAGAAGAGGCCAACACGGCGGCAAGATAATAGTGCCACCCCAGCGACCTTACGGTCGTCGTCTCGCTATGGTAGTGGATTCTCCAACCTTTAATGGCAGCCTAACATGCACTGGAGATATCAAACAATATTATAGAACATGAATAAGTTTGGAAATCAACAAGCATTGTACCAGGATGACAAGACTCAGTACCTAGGTCAGATGAGGATGGTGCCTGTGGAAGGGGTGAACCTTGCAATCTTCAATGGCTGCCTTCATTCCTTAACCGGAACAATGCTCTGGCGAGGTGGACCAGAGGCCGCGGGGCTCGAAACTGGTGGAGATGACCAGGACGGCGAGGGGGTGTCGACCAAGAGGGCGTGCGCCATCATGGATAATGGCTCTGTTGTAAAAATAATTAAAAAAATCCTTGAAACAATGGAAACATATACACTAAACCAATAAACATGATTGTAGTTCTATGTGGACATATGCACGGATGCTCTGCCTGAAGCAATGAACTTTACATCTATACAGAGACAGCTACGAAACATGGCAAGAGACTGAAGTTCCATAGCATGGAAGAAGCATCCCTACACAAGAATCACCTAGGAAGCATCGATGCTAACGTTATGAAGAAATATTAACACCTAGGAAGCACGACAACAAACTGAAATTCCATCTGTACATGCGAAGCATGGTAGATGCATCAGTACATAGGAACCTACGTGGAAGCATGGCAAGAGATTGAAATTCCGGCCATACATAGGAAACTTGAATTCTCTGAAGCAATAATATTTTGCTAACACTATATAAGTAAGCCATATTGGAAGCACAGAAATTTGCAGAGGCAAAATAACATGCTTGCCACTAATATTCCGATGCAGAAATTTTATCATCTACAAACGGATCTCATCTACCCTAATTTGAGGATTTGTGATCTTACATCAACTTAAATCCTGCAAAACATGAAATTAAAACAGATCTCACCCAGGTGTGCTTCCCAACCACTTAAATTCTGCAAATACGGGATGGACGAGCGTAATCTGGGTTAGCTAGATTCCTGGGTAGGCGAGAAGAAGACGTAGGAATACATTAGAGAACGACGGGGACGTGGGCTCGCTGGCGACACGGTGGAGAACAGCGTGCGCAGTGGTCCGGGGTGCCGCATCGAGAAGTAGGACGGGCAGGGATCCAACCTGGACGCCTCGCAGAGAGTACGTGGGCAGAGCGGTGGATGTCGACCCCCACAGAGGGTCGGAGGCAGGTGAGAGGAACGGCAGTGGTGATTGATTCTGGAGGCAAGGTAATGGGGCGAGGGATTATAGGAGGGTGCCTGCGTGAAATACGGGAGGTTAGAAAGGATTTTGCTGTGGTCTGTTGGCCACGAGATGACAAATGAATCAACGGCTCGCGTGTGGTCTGATCGTTGGCCTCGTATCAGAATACAGATAGTAAGTGTTTCCCATTATTATTTGATTTAGTCGGTGCAGTGTAATGTTTCCTACCTCATCAAGAATATAAAATAATGTTGTAACCAAATAAGATTTTGGCTATTTGTTCTTTAATTAGTGTATGTTAACGATCTTGATGTGTGATATTCAGATAACAATGTTATTTAAGGATCTGGATTATGATTGCCTCTGGTGTATCATATATGTACTGTAGTAGAGAAAAAATATTTTTAATTATTTTAAGAGTAAGAGGTTTTACAGTGAGTAATTTATGTCGATGTGGTGCCATGAGTGGCTCCGACACTGACAAGCACCGAATAGGATATGTAGTTTGCTAGTTTGCTAGCATATGTATATATACCAATGTAATCCCTGTCAACAATTCCAAATCCAAACTATCAAGAAAAGACACGCTCCTGTGGTTATCTGATCTCGTTTCCGTGTGCATGTGTTTTGCTTGTGTGCGCATCTAGCCTGGGTGTCTTTCCTTAGGCTAGCCCGCATAAGTGCATCTCGCGGTATATTATCATCTTGTTGCAACATTGATCAGCTCGGAAGGTAATTGAGCCATATCCGTACGTGCGTACCTCGTTGGAAAGTACTCCATTGAGTACGGTGGCTCAGAGTCGGGCCTACACCAACAGTGTAGTTGTATCCCACCGTAGGATTGGCACCTGTGGTGTTACAATGATATCAACCACTCGAGGCAGCTCCATAAAAGGGAACGAACGACCTCTGCAATCCTTGTAAAAGACTAATGGATGAGTTCAAACAAAGTTTGCGTAATTTTTGTTAGAGTTGTGTCGAATATTGTGTACAAGGTAGGTTACAGTTGGATTTGTAGTTGTATTGTGTTTAGATAGGATATGGAGTCGTGTCCTAGTAGGACACTTGTATCCTAGGCCTCTCATATATAGCGGGGCTAGACACACGATGTAACCTATGCCAACATAATAGCACGGGCACGCGGGGGAGCCGGCAGCGTGTGCCGGCGCCCGGGCGGCCGGGGTGCGGTATTGTGACGGTGTCATGGGGAGGAGCGCCCGTAGTCAAGCCCCGGGATGTAGCCATGTCGGTGAACCTCGTTAACAAATCTTGGTGTCGTGCTCGTGTGATTGTTTGGTCCTCGGATGATCGACGGTATGCCTCGGATTTATTCTAACAAGTGGTATCAGAGCAAGGTTCGATTTGAGGTTGCGGTTGTTGATCTAGAGATCGGAGTAGAATTCGTCGAATTGGTCAGTGGTCGAGACCTGCGACCGGAAAAGATCAATGGGCGGCGGGAGTTCTGCTAGGAAGCAATCGAAAGGCAGCGGTGCGTGCAGCAGAGCGCGTGCAAGCGACGACAGGCGCGTAGGCAAGCATCGAGATCGGCAGATCGATTCGAAAGCTGACGGCAGACGCGTGTTGGCGTGCAGAAACCCTCGGGCGCACGTGGAGCAAGGCGTACAGCGGAAATCCTCGATGTTTCGAGTCTCGGCGAGATACAGCCTCAGATCGCGGCGGCGTGTATGAAGTTTGGGCGAGATCAGATCGAGGGCGTGTGCGCATGGAAGCTCGTGACATAGCGTACGGACGGCGGCTCTGGCGCAGGTTAGGCGCCCATGTGGGTTGGCGCTGTAGAGCAGCGGCCCAGGCTGGCTGCGGCACGCTGGCCCAGGCGGGGCTGGACGCACCAGGCCTATGCGCGAGGCTGGGGAGCTCTGTGTCAAGACGTGCAGGGTTGTACGTACGAAGTGAGATTTGTGTGGAAAAAAAAACAGTCCAAGTTTGAGTCGTTGCTGCAAGTACATGTTATGGCAGGCATGATTTAAGTCCTGGTTGAGCGGTACAGCAAAGGGAATTAAAGGAAGAAGAGAAGGGATTGTGCAATTTGGACTCTACGGTCATGTTGCATGGACATGTTTTTTTTCTTCGGTCGGTTTGATGATGTGCTTAAGGACGATACCAAGGAGCAAGCTGAGAACATTACAATGGGCAGCGACAAGGCAAGGACAACTACATACGCATAAGGCTTGGAGGAGTCTGGAGTGCGCGTGCAGGGAACATGCATACACAGGGCGTCAAGCAATGCACGGAGGTGTGCGGGCGGACACGACGCAGGGTGGGGCATGGTTGCAGTCGGATAATTCGGCTGGGTCGGACTGGACTGTCTGACGGATCGACGGGGATGTCGGTCAAAGCAGAAGACGGCGGTGATTTCAGCGACGACGACATAGGAGCGTGATGCTGATGGTGGCCGACTTCTGGGGCGTGGAAACACGTGGTGCAGGCCTGAGGGCTTGTGCGGCTTTGACAGACTATGGCGCGGGGTTGATTCAAGATGGTGCACACATAAGAGAGCTTGAAGTCGACGGAGCGCGGGGTAGCATAGCGCAGCTACATAGAGTCATGTTGAAGGTGGAGCTGGAGTCTGACGGATGACTACACTCTGTGCTGATAGAGGGCTACGGCGTAAGAATTCGGAGAGTCGAAGCCTATTTCAGCGGGATAGCGAGACACACGCGGATTGGACTGGGGCCCAGTGGTCTGATGGAGGCGTGATACTCGGCATTGGTCGGTGATGATCGGTGGTTCTTTGCAGTAGGGGTTTGAGTGGTGGGGTTCTCGACCCTTGAGACTCGACCGGGACAGCGGAGGCTCGACGCGGTAATAGCGGCGAGGCGTGCGGTTAGCACGGGACATGGAGACGGGCCAGGGCTCTGGTGGTCATATATGTGATGAGACAACTGCGAATTTGACTCGGGGTGACTACAAGCAACGGTGAAATTCTTTCAAGTTTCAGACATGCGGTCAAGAAAGGAGCGGTGATGTTGAGTTCAGGTAACTCTTATGTGTGACACCCAATATGTGAGTTATTCACTTTCACGCAGGTCAGTGATCGGTGTGTGATGGCGTTGAACTGATACTCTGAAAGTTGGGAGCACAAACTAGAGTAACAAAGAACTTAATTTTTCTCGAGTGTTGACTGTGGTCAAGAAAAGAAGGGACTACAAGTTGCAGGTGGAGTCATATGGAGTCTTTGGAGTAGCAGCGGTGCTCACAGGATAAGCTCAAGTCCAATGTACATGGAAGTTTGATGCATTGACGAACTTAAGGTGGTGGAGAATATTCGCCAAGGTGGAGTTTGTTAGAGTTGTGTCAAATATTGTGTACAAGATAGGTTACAGTTGGACTTGTAGTTGTATTGTGTTTAGATAGGATATGGAGTCGTGTCCTTGTAGGACACTTGTATCCTAGGCCTCTCATATATAGCGGGGCTAGACACACGATGTAACCTATGCCAACATAATAGCACGGGCACGCGGGGGAGCCGGCGGCGTGTGCCGGCGCCCGGGCGGCCGGGATGCGGTATTGTGACGGTGTCATGGGGAGGAGCGCCCGTAGTCAAGCCCCGGGGACGTAGCCATGTCGGTGAACCTCGTTAACAAATCTCGATGTCGTGCTCGTGTGATTGCTTGGTCCTCGGATGATCGACGGTATGCCTCGGATTTATTCTAACAATTTTTGTGGAGTTGTGTCAGTCATTTATCTTCTGCTCTGATGCAAAGACGCCATCAAAACAAGTTCCAACTAGGGTTTAGAGGTGTCGGAAATAAAACTGCATGCCCTGGATGACATAGTTGTCTAGTCACCCAGAGGTTGCCAGCTAAGCAGTCCCAGGCAACTGAGAAAATCTGTACCATATTCATGTGAAAAAAAATAAGGCAGTGCTTGTCTAAGCTGAGCTAGTAGATTTTTTGGTGGGGGTCCATAATCTTCAAAGAAAATATGAGCATGAGGAACGTGAACAGTCTGACGCTATGGATCTCAGCGCCCCTCTTGCCAAAGCTCACTCCATTTAATGCGAGAAAAGGAATAGTAGAGCTGAACCTCTGCCAGCCCATCTGTGTCAAAGAAGCGGCAGCTAGGGGAGTAAACAGAACGCGATACTTGCTCAGCAAAATAAATCGTTCACGAAATAAACTGAATTGTCTCTGACATGCATCATACAAAGGTTATCATTCTTAACATGTGTTGTATCATTTTGTACGGTCTATAATTTGACATGGATCTTTACATTGATTCGGCATGTTTTCGATGGATGAGGCAAAATGGAAACTGATGATTTGTTTCTGCTCCAAATTAAAATTTGATTTAGTCGTTCCAGTATAAGTTTTTCTACATCATCAAGAATATAGAAAAATATTGTAACCAAATCGGAATTCGGCTATCTGTTTTTTAGTTAGTGTACGTTGGACCTTGATGTGTCATATTCTGATAACAATGCTTTATGATTATGATTGCCTCTTGTGGATTCTATATGTAGAAGAGAGAAAAAATTGAAGTTTCAAATGATTTTAAGAGTAAGAGGTTTTACAGTAAGTAATTTATGTCCATGCGGTGCCGTGTGAGGCTTGGAAACACAGACAAGCACCGAAGGATCTGTAGTTTGGTTGTTTTGCTAACAAATGTCTACCAATGTAATCCCCGTAAAAAGTAACAAATCATCAATAAAAGACACGCTCTGGTGGTCATCTGGTCTCGTTGCGCGTGCATGTGTTTTGCTTGTGTGCAGTGTGCGCGCATCCAGCCGGGGTGTGTTTTCTTAGGCTAGCCCGCATAAGTGCATCTCGTGGTATATTGTCATCTCCTTGCAACACTGATCAGCTTGGAAAGTAATTAAGCCTGCTCCGTACGTGCGTACCTCGTTGGAAAGTAGTACTACATTGATTACGGTGGCTCCGAGTCGGTCCTACACCAACAGTGTAACATCCCACGGTAGAATTGGAACCTATGGTGTTACAATAATATCAACTGCGTGAGGGAGCCCCATAAAAGGTAGGAAAGAGCCACACATCCTTGTATTCGCATACTATCATGGATGCATCCTCACGAAGTTGTGTAATTTTTACCTTGTTGTGCCACAGTCATCTATCTTCTGCGCTTATGCAAATATTCCATCGATACTAGTTCAAAATGGGGTTGGGAGATGTCGGAAATAAAACTGCATACTCGGCCTGTCATGCTTGTCTAGTCACCTAAAGATTGGCGGCTAAGCAGTCGTCTACAAGCGAGAAAAACTTTACCATAGTCATGCGGAAAAAAGATAAGGTGGTGCTTGGATAAGCTGACCAAGTAGATTTGTTGGTGGGGGTCTCCAATCTTGAAAAGGAATTCAGGCAGAAGGACCGGATTAGTCTGACACTACCAATCTCACAGCCCCTTATGTTGAAGCTCGCTCCATTGAATGTGAGAAAAGTAAGGAGAAGAAGCTGAACCTCTGCTAACCAATCTGTCTCATAGAAGCGGCAACGAGAGAAAAAAAAAACAGAAGATGGTACCTGCTATCCGGAAATAAATTATTATTCACCAAAACGCAAATGAAAGGTTTCCGACATGCATCATACATATGGTATCATTTTATACATGTGCTGTATCGTTTTCTATACATATGAGAAGCACCCATACATGGTCATATTTTCCTGTTTCCATCCTTTATCTCGATTTTACGACTGATGGTCCTTCCAAGAGCTGAATATTCAGTGTTAGAATACCAACTGGAACTACGTCTCTGTAGAGGAGACCCAGAAATCACTGGAGGAGAAGGACCTGGAGTATGATCGTATACACTTCAAGAGGCCCGAGAGAAGACCGAGGCAAAGCTACAGTTAGGGAAAGGGAAGTACAGAGAACATCTTGCAGACAGTCAATAGCTTACGAAGGACAATGAGAATCTTCTCCAAGAGAAGAAGAATGGGTCAGCTCCATTGGGTGCATGCATGCTCTCGAACAAAAATGAGACACGAACATCCTTTTTCTGCCCCAAACGAATAAAATCCAGACGAAACGGACATCCCCTTTAAAGTCTAGGATTGGAGTTGACGTACGTAGTCACTGTCACAGCCCGTAGTCACGAGAATCATGAGCCATACTAATTGCATTTTTTACCGGCATCGGGATGTACCGCTAAAGGATCCATCGGAGGCAATTTGCTCAAGATGCGGGCTGTTTTCTACGGATAAGTGTGAGTTAAAGAGAGTTTCATATGCTGAAGGAAGAAATACAAAAGAATAAGCTTGGTGCATGTCAGCTTTTGTCAGGAAATATATATATATATATATATATATATATATATATATATATATATATAGAGAGAGAGAGAGAGAGAGAGAGAGAGAGAGTTTTATATGCTGAAGGAAGAAATACAAAGGACAGTGCATGCATTCTTTATATTCTTCCTCTCATACAAAAAGCAACCCTTTTATTTCTAAGTGATATTTTGAAACATTCATGTTTTCTAGAATAAAAATTTGTTTTCAATACTTTTTATATATTTTAATTCATCACCACAAGACCTTTCAAACAATATCAAATTTGGATACATTTTAAAGTCGTCAGATTTTTAGTACTCCCTCCATTTTTGTATACAAGGTCACAAACCCATATTACAGGTACCAAGGTAGAAACTAATGGCCACTTAAGCCAATGTTGGAAACTAGTCTTTTCTACTCGCTTGACGTGTTAATTAATGTGTATTTTTCTCTCCAATGCATAACAAGACAACTCTCTCACTCCGCGTTGGTTGATTAATGCGGTGCATTAAAACCAACCTCCTCACCACCACATGCATGCATGGGATATTAATGTGCTTGATTACTAGTACGAGGCAAACCTCATAAATTTTATCTCGATTGGTGTTAGTGGCCTTGTATAGCTGCATATTGTAATTTTGATAGTGGCCTTATATACAAAAATGGAGGGAGTATTTCAGTTTCAATTTCACATTATATATACCAGTCGTATTTCATTTTGATATATGAATCTGACATTACTTGAAAATGGATACGGTTCTGAAAGTGGTCTTGAAATTGAAATGGATGCGGTATGAAAATTTTAATTTCAACTTCAGTATCTCATTATATATAACTGTTGTATTTAAATTTCATATTTCAATCCCACATTTATTAAAACTGGACATGCGACTGAAAAAGGCCTGGAAGTTGAAATAGATGCAGTCTGGCAATTTCAGTTCCATTTCCATGTTTCCGTCTCACATTATATACCGTAGTTGCATCTCAATTTCATATTTCATGTTTCCGTCTCACATTATATACCATAGTTGCATCACAATACTGAAACTGGTCTCAAAATTAAAATGCCACCGGTATTGAAATTTATATGTTGACAAAGTGATATGGTAGTGATGCATATGGTATTGAAATGCATCTCAGAACAATGTGATCCGGTATGGACTTCATTTCAATTTCAAACAATGGAATAATTTTAAAATTTGTTAAACTCATTTCAATTCTAATCAATTTCGTGAAACGAAAGCAATTTAAGTGAAACTAAAAAATAATCACTATTGATCTTGTTTGCAAGATCTGGTCATCAGGATTCCAAATATATAAAAAATTAAAAACAAAATTCTGGTTTAAAAGATATGGATCATATAGAAACAGTAAGAAAATAGGAAGAAATTTAATGCTAGTACTTTCATGGGAAGTAAGATGGAGGGTGGCAGAGCCATGCATGCATGATGCGTCTTTTACTCGGCCACCAAACAGGTGATGGGACACAATGATGTCACTTAAATGTCGAATATTCGTTTCTGAGCCCGTGCTCAGATGCTCCTGAAATCTCTCCCGTCAGACGACCATGCAGATCTGTGCCGCGCAGCGTATTCCCGAGGGTATTGCGGTCGTATGGTGAGCCAAATGGGATGGGTAGTCATTCGCAATAAATGCGGCCAGAGCCGTTTAGGTGAGGCGGAATAGAATACTTCCCAATGGATCATTTTGTTTCCTGTGCGGATCCGAGCCAGCGCCGTCAAGATAAGCGAAACGGCCGTCCATCCACATAGAAAGCGGTCATCGCAACAACTGCAGGATCATTCTCGCCAATCCTTCTTCCAGGCCAGAATCCTTCCATCTCTGCAATCAGCAGCTCGGCCAGCTTGGGGTCCTGATGTATCACTTCCACCTGGTTACGTACCAACAGTTTGGTTTTTACAGAGAGATCTTTCAGACACGGGAATTAACTATTTCCAATGGTTATGAAGATTCCGAGCAAAAAAATCGACAACTTAAGCATCCTCATCTGGCACAAAGTTGGTGCTCCAGGTGCTTGTTGCCACCCCAGATCTTGAACTATGGGCCACCTGCACTGGTTGTCCACATGAATCAACGATTTCAGGTCATAATCCAGCAGGAGTGGAAGAACCTATCGATTTTTAGCCGTACCTTAATCTCCTCCCCTGCTCGGCCGTCACCGCCAAATATGCTTGTCGCCGCCCTGCAACCAGTCTGGATGGTGCCATTCATATATAAGTAGTCTTCCAACCAGTCTCATGCAAACTAGCTACATTTACTCTGGACGCAGTTTGAAATTTGAAACCCATGGTGCGCACATTGGTTAAGCAGGAGAGGCTGGACATCATGGCCAGCACGAGCAAATGACACGTGTGTTCACAACAATATCATGGACTGATGGACGCTAGTCCACATCAGGCGTGCCAGGTCAAATTTTCCATACATTCCTACAGTACGGAATTTTCAGAAACACTCAACGCTGACAATTTATTGTTCTACAACAACACATTTTTCTGAACTGTAAATGCAACAACGTTCGACTAAGAGGAACAAGTGTGGAGCAAATGCTCACTGGAACACACCAGAAAATCCTCAATTTTACAAAGTTTTGCCAATCAATGTAATTCAGTGTTTTTCTCTGCAACACCAAGCGGCTGCGTCCATGTGTTGTGACGGTGTCCCTCCATCCCACAGTTCTTGCATTTCCCCGGTTTATGAGGTTTCTTTGGGCATCACCCCTGTCGGGGCCGGTGGTTCATTTGTGGCCTTCATGACGACAAATGCCGCAAAATTGTGTTCGTTCACTCAGCCCCTCGTATGGAGCTTTCTCTCTGCTATTAGTCTGACATCCAGCCCCTCTTTGCTTATCTGGAGCAGCTAGACCATGCAGGGCATTAATGGTTGCAGATCATCCTGCACTATCTTCATGGCAACGACCGTCGCCACCCACAAATTTTTCAACATCCCCGTTGCCTGCCAACCTTCCGCCGGGCAAGATCAACAGTCAGTCCTCGAAACCTAAAATGTCCCTCTTCTTTGCGAAAGGCACCCCACTAGCAATCAAGGCTTTCAGACCAGCTGGCATGCAGTGGAACGATTCAGCGCCGGCATCCCCCAGCCGCACAACTTCCATAGCTTGCGCGTACAAAGTCGAATGCCTGCAATTGAAAGACATATTTACCGCATTGTCCTTCTGGTAGTGCCATAGGTGCTCAGGAAGTATGTCCCTTGCATCTCTTGTCCACCGCTTCCTTATGTGTTCCAGTGGTATTTCCTCTAGGTGAAGCGCATCCATTACCTGAACAGAAGCAAGCAAATCTTATATTTACTAATCGGAAGCACCAATCAAGCCTCCACGTTAATTCTAGCAAAGCATATCATATTGTCCGTTAGATCTGCAAATTATAAATCTATAACCATCAGATGAAGTGCCTAAAAGAGTCCTCACAATCTATCCCACGTCCACCCCTCAAGAAAAAAAATCTATCCCACGTCCAAAAAAGGAATACCTGTACCAACCTCTAAAAAAGCCTCCACGTTATTCTTTGAAAAATATACTAACAAATTGCTCGATAGATCTGCAAAATATAAATCTACATCCATCAGATGAGGTGCCTGAAGAGTCCTCACAATTTATGCCACGTTAAATAAAGAAATCTCTGCAAAAAAAACTTCTAAGAAAGAATTGCACCCTGAAAAAAATACTGCGCCCAGCCAAAAAAAGTCTACGATCCCTATTCTGTTATCTCTCACGCATAGCTCGCCTCGCCCCTATCCTCCCTACCTCGACCCCTAGCAATCTGGTGGCGGCGAGTTCGATCGGCGGCGAATGGATCCTCCTCCAATTTCTTCCTTCTATATCATTGGCTTCTCCCAGGTTCGTTGAATTTATATATGAGAAAAGCCAGACTAAGAAGAACACAACATCGATTAATTACCTCATCAGCAACAATAGACGAGTTATCGGGATGAGGGACTGCCATCCAAATGATTGATATTTTGAATATTTGTGCATGAGCGCTCTCTCTTATTCCTTCTGTTATCCAACCACATCATGCCCCGCCATCAAGGTCATTAATCATTAACTGCCGGATGCCATTGTAGTAGAAACAGAGATTATATTGAGGCTGGGGGCACGGGTATAGAATTGCCAATACCATTGACAATACAGACAAAGACGGATCCGTCAGATCATCAGTATACCAATCCACGTCCCAAAGAACCGGAGGTCAGACGGTTGTCTACTGGATGCTTACCGGGTTAACTACCCATCTCTGGGAGTCCGCTGAAAATATCCTGCTCCACGTCCTGTTGTGGGGTGCGCCTATGGTCAGATGGGCGTGCATGGCCTCTGCGATCGGCACACAAAAGAATCATGGTGATCAGAAGGTGAGGCAGGTACTGCTAGATGCTAGCATGCTACTTTGATCTATGGTCAGATGGTGATCAATGCTAGCATGCCGCTGGGACAAAGCAGCATGGAGTATTGTTTAGTCTCTTCATAATTAATTTGTCTGTCACATATAATCTGTTTTGTAGCCCAATTGGTTTTCTCACAACCTCATGTAAGAGGTAAAAACTGTACCGAGTAATCTGCACTCTTCATATGTTTGTTTGATATGAATTCCTAATTTGGTTCAATTTTCTTCTCTGCAGTTTTCCAAATTGTTTTGACAAGATTAGTCTGACTTGAAATATTGCATCCAAAGGTCTTGCAATTCTTTCCCAGATTCTTAGTTCCTTTCCTCTGTTTTTTGTAATGTCAGGTGAGTTTATGCTAGAATGCATGGTGAGGCCGCTCTGTGTCTAATCTTCATGTATCGATGGTTTCTTAGAGTACCACTTTCTTAAAATAGTGCAGTTTGGACCGCTGTTTTACACATTTAAGTGTTAACTGGGCTTATCTTCATGAGGTTGCTAATTTCAGTGCTACTTTTGCAAGAGAGTTCTGTTAGGATTTAGCAGACCTGAGAAAGTTCAGTTTGACAGTATGGGATGCAATAACGTTTGAGTGGGAAGCTGCTGTCTTGAATGGAAGCATGTGAAGTCTGCATGCAACGTTGTTGTCAACATAGCATGAATTAATCCATGGTACAATGTCCCACCAGAAGTTTGAGAAACCAGTGGTGATCATGTGGCGATGATAGGATGCCGCAAGTCAACCTGGGGCTGCTGCTTCTGCACGTCCAGTTCAATAGGCCCGACAAATCAGAATTTCCTATACATAGATGTCGAGGCAATCATCTGATATGCATCATGATACTTAGTTAGATGAACATAACCGTTTTTTTCTACGATATAGTGCACCTGGGATCATTGTTCACATGCATGGTGAGGCTGCTCCATGTCTAATCATTATGTATCGATGGTTTGTTACAGTGCTACTTTTTAAAGTTAGTTGCAACATCCATCAGATGTTTTCTTTCTTCCCATGATACTTGATGTTGTTTATTGCTTGACAGAAAGATCAATTTAAAGGCATTAGCTGATTACAAGTGAATCCCATGTTGTGTACGCTGCAACTTCTGAATCGTATTTCAAATAAATATGTTGTAGCTGAGATTAATTGTTTATGTATCTGAACACTTGCTACCTCTGGTCATATATATGCAAAGTAGCTAACCTGCTGTACCTGAATGTACACTAACCAAAGGGGTAAGGAAACATCATCAGAATGTCTCCATACATTAAGCGACTTTTAGAAAATTATTATTTGTGGTCATGCTCTCAACAATTCAGAATGTAGAGTTGGTAGTATATATATACATCACCTCGAAGCTGTTTGACTAGATCCCGTGACTTGCAAAATCTTCCTTAACACCTCTCATTAATCATCTTTTTATTGTATTGCAGTCTTAGCAACAACAGGCACGTTGTAAATTGAAGATGTAAGCTACGTACATACTAGAAGAGTTTGACTCCATTTGTGGTTCTTCTACCATTTGACAACTGGGATTCAAAGGCTGTCATCAGGCCGATCTTAATATTGTTATACAGGCCAATCTAAAAATTGCAGGCCGGTCTCAAAGTCTACCTTTTTCTCTCCAGATTTTCAGTATTTTTGTACATTTATCTAGACAAAAATCATAATATACATCTCTATGTGTGCATGTATGTCTCTCTGTGTGTGTGTGTGTTATAAAAAAATGTCATATAATGTTTTCAAATTTTTTCTTTGTTGCTTTCTTATCTAAAGTAAATTGAGTGTTCCTCTGAATTCATAGTATGGTCGACTAAGGTCTATGGTGCTCCACCTTCATGTTATCAATAAACTTGCCAATTGCCAACTTCATGCGACTCATCACAGTATCACACACACCCAAGAGGGAAACTTGCCAAGAAATTTGACTCATCAGTATATTGGCGAGATACAAATACGTATTTTGTTTTCAGTTTCACTAGAGGATTCTAGCACCTATGAACTTATTATATTTACAGTTCAATGACTAAAATATATGTAACTTCGTTATGGAATTATTAACCTATTTTCACTAGGATTGGTTCTGCATAAAAAAATCTCCACTATGATCATTCTGACATGGATGCAACAAATCTATTTGTCTTGGTAACAGTTGTCGTGACAAAATTTAAATATATTTTCATTGAAGAAATAATATGTTGTGTCTTCATAGGTGGATTTTTTTCCTGTTTCAAATCCGTAAGAAATTTAACATTGCATAAATGCTATCAATACTTCTATTTTTATGTGGTTTCTGAAATAACTAGCCCGTGCAGTGGCACGGGTTGATGACTAGTAAATCAGAACCGAAATACACCCGCCATGCTTGAACAGAAAGTAGACCTTTTTTTGTAAGGGGAGACCAATGGTACATGCTGACCTGTTTTTTTTTTCTTTTAAGGGGAGACCAACGGCAGTGGCAGCATCACATCCCCGTGTGGTCAAATTGACCACACTCACAAATGAACTCTAACCCGTCCTCCGTGATGACTACCTCATAAACAACCCTGATCCACTAATTGCGTTTTGATGGATTATTGTGTGTTTGACACATATTTCCTCATCTTCTCAACCTCCATAACGTTATATGATGTACGCTCAATTAGCAGATGGCCAAACTGTTCAAACATGGCCCTTGTCTATATTTTGCTCGCATGTCGCACTATTGCAAGATTTGTTCTCCTAACAAGCTCACCCTGACAAGAGGCAGATCATATTAGTTCCTACCAAGTAATTTGCACTACAAAAGAATGTGTTCTTGAAAACAATTGAAAAATAAACTCACAATCATAGACCTCTTCTCCTCGTAATTTTCTTCCTGCCCACGGTCAAAACTGAAGTCTCATGTACTGCCTCACGAAAATGTGCATTGAGCTTGCAAGCAGCATGTAAGACTTGAACATGTGCTTTGCACTCTCGCTGTGCTGTGTACTTGTGACTTTGGCGCAGATCGAACACCCCTTTGAAGTATGATTTTGCCCACTTCGAGCATATTTCATAGATCTGGGTCATGTAAGGATGTTTTCTCAAATAGTAATTATCAAGCAGCATGCTCCACAGCTCCAGGCTATCTTAAACTCATCGTTAGCTACCATGTGATTCACAACCATATGGAACTCTGCTTGGAAGTCAGTCTTTTTCATGTAGAGTGGCCCCAAGGTTTCTTTCACCTTCTCCAGCATGTGCCTCTTGCACCACTAGTGCACAGTATCGGGGTAAACCTTGCGGATCGCCACATCCATAGCTCTGTTTTGGTATGTACAAAGTGCACATCATAGTTAGGCCAGAGTGCATTCTTTGCAAAATGCTTTATTACTTACATACACGAGGAAACAGGGCAAGCATACTAGTTAACTTGGGAGGCTATGTTTACCTGTTAGTATTGTTCGAGGTGCAGGACCTCCCATCATCCACAGGAACTCAGCGAAAACCCATTCAAAACTTTCAACCTGGTCATCTCTCATCAGGTCCCGCGCTAGGATAATGATCTAGAAATGGTTGTTTACCCCAACAAATAGACCGAAAGGCATGTCATATAAGTTGGTTCTCTATGTCGTGTCGAACGCTATCAAATCCCCAAAGAACTTGTATTGCATCCGACTGCTCCCATTTGTCCACATCAAATTCTTCACTCTGCTATTGCTTTTTGCCAGCACACGGTATGTGAAGCCTGGGTTACCAGCCAACATGTCCGCAAAAACATCCAAGGTTTTCCTCACATCATAATCAGCTCGCTTGCGACTTATCTTACCACATATGTTCCTGTGCATTCTTTTTGTGAACAGCACATTCTCGACAGTCCCGAAAAAACTCCATATGAGGCTTTACACTTTACCAAGATTGACATTCGGCGTATTTCCGGATTGTCTGCTCAAATGCACTCCTACGTGAAGGGCAAGGCATCCTACCCGGACGTGCGCTCCCCAGGCATAACCTGAAATTTACCCATAAGAACATTGCTTATTTATTATAAAATAAAATGGTTGATAATAGTGTGCCACTTCTACAATAGTGTCGTGCTATTTTTCTTATCACAGGCAAACACGCAATTCAGGTTTTTGCAGCTATGTGCTTTTCATCTGTGTAGGCGTGTCAGACAGCAAAAACTACCTAAATGGCATTCAGAAAATTATGTATATTGTACATGATTAAGGAAAACATAACTAACCGTTTTGTCCACCCAGGTGCCTCTGGGTTAACCCTGTCAGTAGATTGCGCTGATGCAGTGGGCGATATTTCTCACTGCCGTCGTTCGCCGCAGTTTGGCTCAGCAGTTGTATCTCCTCCAATATGCTGCCCGCACCCAGAAGCACCATTACGTTCATCTTGCCTTCCCAGGTTCGCTTTCTTCCCTTAGGGGAAACCTACATAATCATATTCCGCCATGGGTGGCAGGCTACTAATCAAATTAGCTCACTCATCCCCCCATGACATTCAGGAAAAATGGAAATTTCGGAGGCGCGGATATTCACTTACCGGTCGACGGCATCAAGTAAGAGCTCGAGCCCGGCTTCTTCCATCGCTCCGTCGCCGGCGATTCAAGGGCCGGCCACGCCGCCGTGAAGCATGTTTCGCCGGGACAAGAGCAGAGGGAGAGGGGGCAGAGTGGTGCGGTTGCGTCCGGTGGGGTTGGTTGCTGGGGACTGGGAGCTTGGTGGACCTTGGTTATCCGAACGGCCCAGTTTAATCCATACGTCCTGTACGGCCTACCTGTTCTAGGCTCAGACGAAAAGGTAACGATCCAAGCCACGGATCAGAAAGCCCACGCCCGGCCGCGCTCCCACCCATATGGTTTGGGCCCGCGCCTGGGCCACTGTTCTGTACAGTATATCGCCCGCACCCCATATTACGTGATTTACTAGCGTCTCTTCGCAGACGACAGCTTATTATTTTTTGAGGCCACGAGTGACAGTGCCATCAAAGTGAAGGAATTATTGCAGCAATACTGTGACGCGTCCGGCCAGAGGATCAATGTGGATAAATCTTCTATATTTTTTAGTAAAGGCGTTACTGAGACTAATCGGGCAAGCATTAAAAATATACTAGAAGTGCAGAATGAATCTTTGTCAGAAAAGTACCTGGGTTTGCCTTTCGGATGTGGGTAGATCTAAAGAAGGGTGCTTCAAATATTTGAAGGATAGAATTTGGAAACGTGTTCAGGGATGGATGGAGAAATGTCTCTCTGCTGGTGGAAAGGAAGTACTGATTAAATCTGTTGCACAATCAATACCTACTTACTCAATGGCATGCTTCAAGTTGCCTCGGGGCTTATGTGAACATATTGATGGACTTATTCGAAGGTTTTGGTGGGGCTGTAAGGATGGGCAAAGGAAAACTGCGTGGGTGTCGTGGAAGACTATGTCGATGCCCAAGTATATGGGAGGCATGGGATTTCGCGACATAGAGTTGTTTAACTTGGTGCTACTAGCCCGTCTGGCATGAAGGCTAATGCAGGAGCCAGATTCACTTAGTGCTCGAATCCTTAAAGCGAGGTATTACCCAAACTGTCATTTCTTGGAAGCTACTTTGGGCTCGGCTCCGTCTCAGGTGTGGCGCTCGATCCTCGAGGGACGGGAAGTGCTTGCTTTAGGGCTAATCAAGAGGATTGGCAATGGTAATAGGACAAATATTTGGCAGGAAAACTGGATACCTAGGGACTACAAACTTAGGCCAATCTGTCCGAGGTCTGAAAATCCACCTGTACATGTATCTGAACTAATTGATCCCATTACTAGAACGTGGGATAGGCAGCGGCTTGAGGAACACTTGATAGCTCCTGATGTGGACGTTGTACTTAACATTCCGCTGAGTTCTTGGGTCCAGGAAGATTTCTGGGCATGGCATTATGATAAGCGGGGAGTATTCTCGGTCAGGTCAGCGTATAGGATGATCACTGCAGTAAAGACACAGCGTGAAGACTGGCTTGAGCGCCGTTCTGGCCAGTCCAACATAGCAGCTGAAAAGAAGTCATGGACCGAGCTGTGGAAAGTAAAAATTCCGTCAAAGGTTCGAGTCTTTGTTTGGAGGCTTGCTCATACTTCACTCCCTACTGGATCCGTTCGACGCTCAAGGAATATGTCCACGACTGATGCATGCTCAATTTGCAGGGTGTTGGAGGATACATGGCGTCACTCTCTAATCAACTGCCGCATGGCAAGGTGTACATGGGCGTTAGGAGATGAGGAGCTCCTGGAGCACGTAATATCAAACAACACCGACGATGCTCGGTTATGGCTTTTCTGGTTATTCGAGTCGACAACACAGCAGGATCTTGCACGGGTTTTGGTGACCTTGTGGGCAATTTGGTGGGCTCGACGGAGGGCCATACATGACAATGAGTTCCAAAGCCCGATTTCTACGTGGTGTTTCATCAATAGGTATCTTCAAGACTTGGAAATTGCTTCTGGTAGACAACCGCATGAACCGACAGCACAACCGGCACGGCGTGCTCGGAGGTGGATTCCACCAGCAGGCACAGCTGCGAAGTTAAATACAGACGGCGGCCTGTCCCGCCAAGGTGATCGAGGTGCAGCGGGGGTTGTATGCAGAGATCATACCGGACAGTATCTTGGTGCTTCTGTTACAGTCTATGATGGTCTTGTGGATGCTGCATCATTGGAGGCACATGCGGTTAATGAATCCTTGGCGTTAGCTAAAGACCTACACATCCAAAGCCTGGTTATTGCTTCAGATTGCCTTGAGGTGGTGACGAGTATCAACAAGGGAGCAGCCACTGTTTACGCAATGGTGATCAGTGAAATTAAGCATCGGAGCAGCGACTTCAGGGATGTTTGTTTCAAGTTTGAGCATAGAGAATGTAATTTTGAAGCTCATGATTTAGTTAAGGCAGCTGTATCACTGCCAGTAGGTCGCCACATGTGGCTAGGGTGCTTACCAGACATTATTTGTATTCCAAACGTCATTGAGTTCTAATAAAGTCCCTAGTTCACCTCAAAAAAAAAAAAACTAGCGTCTCTGTCAGACCAATTTGTTCCCATCCCGAGATCACAGTGGACTGCGACGATTTCGGGAGCATCTGAGCTCGGGCACCGAATCGCCGTGTCCCTTAAATTTGCCATACGGTGTGAGCTATACATAGAATACAGCATGTAGATGAGTCCAAACTGCATGGATCTTCATGCAAATGAAAGCTATATACTTTACCGAAAATTCGAATCTGAGCCCAGTCTCAGCTGCTCCTGATATCCCTGCCGTCCAGACATGTGCAGATCTGTGCTGTAAATAGTATTCCCAGCCGTATATGCTTGGTATTGAGAAGGGAAAAAGAAGTGGGCCAGTGACTCATTAATGGGGCTGGCTCGTCACACCGTGCCTGGATCAGGTGTTTTCTCACGGTCCGGATATATTCGTGTGCCTTCCTAAACTTTGGGGACTGAGCTACAGCTAGTTTATTTCGTATCCAGTAAATCAGCTTCTCACATGAGGAAAGATTGTGAGACCGCACTTTCGAAGTCCACCCAATCGATATTCCACGCCTGCACAAACATGCAGGATCAGCACATTCAGTAAAAATTCACCTAGCATGCATTATTTGACCAATAAATCATAGTCACTTGGAGGTCAACTCAAACTATGGCGCGTGGGTGTCTCCAGCAAGAACGAGCTGACAACTACAAAGAATAACCGAGTGAGAGCTTCATCAGCGGCCCGTACAGTGCGCAGAGGGTCACTAGTAGAAAAAGGGCCATTTGTCCTGGTTCGTAAGGGCCTTCAGTCCCGGTTTTGGAACCGGGACTAAAAGGTCGTTACTAATGCCCTTGGCCTTTAGTCCCGGTTCTTACACGAACCGGGACAGATGGGCCTCCACGTGGCTGTTGCGGCCAGCCCAGGCAGGGGGGACTTTGGTCCTGGTTGGTGACATCAACCGGGACAAAAAGGCGAGCTGAGGTTTTTTTTGAAAGGGGCTGGTTTAGGGGTTTTGGGGGTTAATTTAGGTTGTTATTAGCTAGCTAATAGAGAGAAGTGTCCTCTCTTATATCTACGTGCTTTGTATACCAACGATACTGCTATGCCTAAACATAGCTTAGATTGAAGTGAAGGCAACATGTGGTGTATGTCGAAAGTAATACTAATCCTAACTTGATCATGTTTGAATTGTACTACTTTCGACATGCACCACATGCATGTTGCCTTCACTTCAATCCAATCCATATTCATTTCGGCCGCTGATATATAATAACTCTTCATGCTCGCATCATGCATTATCATATATAATAACAAGTCCTACTAATCATCATCATACAACTTCTACTCGTTATTAATAACAAGTCATACGATCATCATCCTCATAGTTAGGACCTAAATACCCTGTTTAAGGTAAAATAGCATAAAACAATATAGACCCTGACTCTCCATTATGGAAAATGGAGATCATCCTGTCTCCAATTCTTGCGCTTCGCTTCCTTTTGCTTCCAAGAACCTCCTTACGACTGTCCATACATTTTTTTCCATTCTTTGATTAGCATGTCTCCACTTCTTTGAGAAATCCGGTATGGACAGTTGAGATTCGTAGGATGACCTGGATGTATGTTCAAAACACGAAGGCTGCCATTATGATACATCAAATGAGGCACACAATCCGTCGGGATTCTCTATTGAAAAATATAGTAATTAATAACTTCATAGTTAGCAATGATGTAATAATTTTAGAAGTATGCAAAAGATGCACGGATGTCGTAATAGTAAAAAATCTTACCAGGATATCTCCATGATAGTTACCATAGTTCAACACGTGCACTAGTGGCACGTATTGACCGTAATGTTGAGGAGTTTGATTGTAGATATTGTAATTCTCAATATCAGTACAAAATCCGACCAGATGATTTTTCTCCTGATAAGTTAATTCGGAGCCATCGGTGTAGTGGGTTTTGCCTACCATCTTAGCACATTCTTTGAAGAATGAAAATAAGCTGTCAATGAAAATAAGCTGTCAACTATTTTGAAATAAACAATATAAATTAGCTAATAACTATGTTTGAGAAACTCACATAGCAGTAGAATTGGAGGCGTATCAACAAGGACCCAAATGTCCATATTGTCTTGCTCGATTTCAGGATCACCAAGATCCATGGTGACAAGCATACCCTCATCAAAACCATACATCTTGCAAAGTGCTTCCCATTTTTTTGCAACCAAAATGGGTTACGCTCTCAGAATTGTATAGCTTTACTTCAAAATCCACACCATGATGAGTCCTTAGGTGAATTTTCTTTGTTTCGAAACTTTCATGGTCTTCAAAACTCATCCTCTCCAAGACATAGCGTCTTGCATGGCATGGGATAAGCTAGTCGAATTGTAAAAGATGAAAAGTACACGTTGAAATATTTGAAGTCGTGCTTAATTACGAAAAAATAACACTTGTCGTCGTTGCGTACTGTTTCAACATCGAAGGTCTCCTCCAGCTTAATGTTGAAGCGCCGATCTTTGTCCAGGTGAGGCCTGTCGCACAGACCTTGGTCGTCGTGGCACCAGTCGCACTCCCCCGGGACACTTTCGTCGTCCGAGTACGACATTTCCTATGTTCATAATTTAAATATTAAACGTCTGCAATTAAATATATGTACTAAAAAACCTATGTTAGATCATTATTATTCATAACGGGTTGACTATCGGTTTGTCGAGTCTTTTCTTGAAAACTCTCAGCTCACGTGGTGTACATATTCGACCGTCGGTGATGGTAGCTTCTCCGTTCATTCCCGAGTGCATTACACCAAATTGTCTAGCACACGGGAATGAAGGAGAAGCTACCCCCACGACAGTAGTCGGGATTCTTCGTCCTCTCATATATATATGGTTGGAGACTCGACAGACTCACTGATTCCTCTCTGACATTTGCGACCATCGTTGATGGTAGCTCCTCCTTTCGTTCCCGAGTGCATTACACCAAATTGTCTAGCACACGGGAACGAAGGAGAAGCTACCCCCACGACAACAGTCGGGATTCTTCATCCTCTCATATATGGTGGAGACTCAACAGACTTAAAGTCAACCCGAGGACTCATATTATAGGACTCATATTGACATGGAGATTTGGCTGGTCTCACCTCGAGTTCAGAGGGGGATCGATGACGGGGACAACGCTGCGGATGATGGAGGGGGCTCCTAGATTTCTGTAAAAACAAAAACCCTATAAGCTATCAATTAGTAATCAAATGCATACGCCTTGCATAGTGCTCTCCAATTTTAGCATTCAAAGTAGGAATACTTTTCCAATTTGAGCATTCAATAAGCAAAACCAAATCGTAATATAAAGTAGTATTCAAATTAGCATGCATTCAATTATAAGCAAAACTACATCATCTATTGCGTCCGTACATCGTTGAATATTATCACTAATACTCCTCGAATACTATCATACATATAGCATCGCTAATAAGCTAGAACCGTAGCGCCCGACGGGTATCGGCGCCGGCGGTGGACACCCAAAGAGAAGGAACCATCACAGGATCATAGCTCCAGTGAGATCCCTAAAGAACCTGCCAGGTATTGTCGAACCTGCCCTCCAACGCAACCATGTAGCGACCGACGTGCTCGTCCTCCTCGCTGACAGGGTGATGTACCACCTCCGCGCTGTTCGGAAGCCTCGGCACCGTCACTGGCCCACGCGCCCGCCACCAAACAAGGATCGGGTCAACGACGGACTGGCTCCTCACCAACCTACGCCCGCCGGAAGGTAGCACCTCCCAATACCAGCCCGGCGGAGCCCAGTCCCGGACATGGCCCCTCTGATCAAGCCGGCCTCCTCCGCCGAGTCGACGACGAGGATGCGGGATAGGCATCGTCGACGCCGATGCGGGAATAATTGCATGAACTAAAAAAGTAAACTAGTTCTATTAATTTTCTTGCTAAAAATAAACTACTTCTATAGTAAAATAAAGTAGTTTATTAAATCAACTAGTTCAACTACTAAGCACTTATTATAAATAAAATAAAGTAGTACTTACTAAAAATAAACTAGTTTAAC